>NW_009616856.1:47082-53172 GCF_000690535.1 Cariama cristata
GGGGATCAATGTTACTTTTTTCCAGTCACTAAATCAACATCTGAGAAAAACAAAGATACCTTTTTATGCCTTTAGATTTATTATTATTATTGACAATTATGGGCATCCTCCCCACATACTGTTTTGTTGACAGTCCAGTCCCTAAGTATTCGAGATTACTTTGTGAAGGCCAAATCTTTATGCCAACAGGAAAAAAAAACAACGCACATAAACTCTAGAGATTATTGCATTTCTTCACTAGGGAATCAGTCCTATCTGAACAGCAAATAAAGAGGAGAAAAAAAAAAAGACAAGAAGCAAAGCTATCCATTGGGCCACGTGCTGTGACCCCATCACTTCTGACAACATCAGCAAGGTCACGAAAGGAGAGGTCGCCTGAAAATGCTGGCAGTTCAGCATGCGGTGGCTTTGGAGACTGAGACTTTACTTGTGGCGCATCATGTTTTCACAGCAAAATTAATCAAGGTCCCCAGCTACTGTTGGGAGAAATGCATTTCTGGAGGTACAAACTTTTCCACTGAACAAAAAAAAACCACCCATGAGTTCTGACTGCAGCTGGTTTGAACGCTGGATTTCTAGGAAGAAGTCCAGTATTTCAGAAATCAAAAGATGAAAAACAATTAAAAGTGTAATTCAGTGGTAAAATAGAATTAAATTTCACAATAAAATGAATGACTCCATTATGACAGATTTGTACTGCATTTTATGTGGATATATTATGTGGAAGTATATTAATCTGTCTGCATAATATTACCTATGTCTAAATATAACCAGATTTCAGTAGAAAATATAACATCCTTAAAATGAAATATTTTCCCCCCCCTTTGAAAAATGATACTGATATAGACTCAAAGCTCAGTAATCCTCTGTTCTGAATATTAGGAATGCCAAACTCTATTCTGCACAGTATTTTATGGAAGACTTCTGTAAACGCAGCTTCCCGTTTCAACTTAACCTAGACAATTTTTCAGAAGACGTTTACTTGCTAGTTTGCATCAGCCCAAATCACCAGCACCCCCTCTACTTCCAGCTGCTGCCCTGAGGCTGCTCTGGCACAGACTCCTTTTGGCTATACTGCAGTCGTCGCTTTGCACTGCTCACCAAAGTCTTAGTAACTTTCTCTTTAATATTTTAAAAAAAAGTTTTCTTTAACATTGTTCTTTTCGCAATCTGCAAATGAAACACTGCGTGTGCTTGTTCAAAACCTTGTGTATTTGATTTTTTTTGAGCTATGCCTTTATGTTGTTATGAATATGAATATAAAATGTAACAACTAAACTTCGAAGAAGTTCCCAGTGCCCAATTTCCAACTATCATATCATTTGAAGACTTGCCTAAAGCATTTCTTTGAGTTACTTTCCCCTGCAGTAGTTAAAACATCCACTGTGTAAATATCTGCCTTTTATTCCTCAGCAGGTGGTTAAAGCTTCGCTTTTGTGATAACTCTAAAGGTCATCTTCATCAGGCAGCATTAAAGGAAATCATCTTTCACAGATGTTTGTTTCCATAGCAGGCTACAGAGAAGCCATCAGAATGTTACCGTGATTTTGTTACCTTTGGGGAGCGTGTATTATTTAGCTGTCATCATTAAAAATGCAAAGCAGTGGATTGGCGAGGCAAGCTTAAACGGGGTTCTCCCCCCACCCACATTTACGGTTAAACAATCGTGAAAAGAGGGATTAAAATAAAAAGTGAAGGGAGGATAGGCTGCCCTTAGAAGCAGTATCATTAGGCACCCCAACAGCTGCAAAATCTGATTAAAAAAAGCCACAGATCACAGTGATTTTGTTTCCAGAAACTTTATCCAACATAAACCTAGGTAATTATAAGAAGTGGCACAGAGGCAGTGATTTGAACAGCATATTAATTTGGACAGCAGCACTGAGAGTTGGGGATGACTAAGCCCTTTTGGGTTTTTTTTACTTTCTAAACAAGAGTTCTGTGTTGTGCACCATTAAGCCACCATCAAACTCTTTGCCTCAGCGTTTCTCTTCAGTACGGTATCAGACAACATATTTGGCATGACCAAACCTAACGCTTTAGCTACGTAAGTCCTGTCAGAATGGGTTCGGGACCGCAGAGTCATTTCATTGGTTTGAAACCGAGACCACGTTCTGGAGGTATGCAGAACACGACCTGTTACGTCTGTCCTTTTGCCAATAGCCACAGCTGCTCAAAGAGGCGGAGAGGTGAAAGAACAAGGCACTCAGCACCACTCTTCCATCGCTAGCATGTTTCCAGAAGGGACTCTGCAGCCCTGTGCATAAGCTCCACGTAGGGCACTTTTCTGTTGGTTCTTTTTACTCAAAAGTGCATTTACAGTTAATTTCCTACATCCTAAAAATTTTTAGTAGGAGGCTATCTAAACCAGCCAGTGAGAGATGCTAGAAAAAAGAGAGTACCTGAAATCTTACCCTTTCCCAGGTTTAGGCACTGATTTACAGGATGGAGAGAGGACCCCTCTGTGAGATCAGGCTTGTCAGCACACATCTTTCAATTAAAGTACCTAACAGCATTCCTCATTAAGAAAAAAATAAAATAAAGCAAACAAGACAAAACATAAACCAAACAGCTCTATTCACCTACCTCACCATTTTGTTTCCAGCAGTTAAATCCACAGAAAAAACAAGAAACCTGAACTGAAGCCAGAAGGCCCAAAACCTGCTGCCAGAGTCTTCAGCCCAAACCACCAGCTATTCAGCCCAGGAAAGAGCTTAAGGCCTGTAAATTTAAATTAGTCAGACCTATTAACCAATTAGCATTTAGCTAATAATTTCCAACCCACATCTAATTAAGTCTCTCTGCAGCCACCCAGGCTCCGTTGGTCATTAAAGGAGCACAAACAGCACCTGGGTCTGCAGGAGTCACTCCCTGAGGGCCTCTCTCTGCATCATCGTAGCATGCAGAGGGCAAGATTTCTCTCAACTTCAACATCTCCGTTAGATGTCTCAAGTTTGTGGGGATGAAACTGAGCTGTAGGGTCAGTGAGCATAGAGAAAGACAAAGTTTTATTGGGTTGGCTGAGCCAATGACATCACTTGTCTCGTGTTATCCAGGAATGTGCCTACATAGCAGGCTGAATTACATCCCTTCCTGAGGAATTTGATGGTGTAAGTGAATTTCCGTCAGAAAATTCATTCATTCAGCCATCCAGTGAACACTAGTGAATGACCTAATATATATGCGTATGACATAAATCTTTCATTGACTTATTTTTGTAGTGTGCTTGTCAGTCACGTACAGTGTATTATAAAATCGGACATCTCAAAAACAAAGATCTGTTCTTCATGTGAACAGGAAAGGACACCACCACAATCTATACCTGCCTTGGAGTTTATCAAGAAACATGAAACCTGTAAAACCTCCTTGCCTAAATTTGAGGATAGAATTGATTCCCAGGTCATTGACAGAGAAATTCAAGTATTCTGCATACTCAAAGAAGTGTGATGTTTGAAGGCTTGAGGGTTTTTTGGTTCTGTCTGGTATATACCGTTAAAATCCTGGAGCTGCCAATTAGCACATTCTGTGGCAGAGCCATGAAATCGTTCTTCTTAGATACCAACAAAACAGAAGAGACTGAGCATTATTTTTTCCATTTCAAATGGATACCCAATGGTCAGCTTGACAGGTAGAAAATAAGGCTTCTTTTACAGACTGTATCATGTGCTCTATTTCTAAAAAGTCATTCCATTTTTCACACCGTTATTGACGGCCCTGATACGTGCTCTTTCTCAATTCAGCAGTCACGAGAAGCACGTTATTCTGAAGGGCCCTAACTGCTAATGCTGCTTTCCACCTGCGAAGTTTGAGTCCCCTTCCCCTTTCGTTCTGCAAGCCGCTCTGCTGAGGGCTTACGTGGAGATGCTCTGAAGTCAATCAGGTTTCATGCAGGTCTCCCAGCAGGCAACAATAATACGTTACTTAACACGTGAACGCGTTTGTGGGCACGTGAGGCAACGGTGTGTGGCAGTGGTGTGGCTGAGGCCTTACGCATGTTTAACATTAATGCCTCTCATTATAACAGAGGCTTTAATCTCTCCTTCCCACTTCTAGGCTCTTGACAACTTCACCTCAATTTGGAGACCATTCATGGCTTCTACCATCTGCCAAGAGAAAGGCTGCAAAGGAAGTGACAACAGTTTGCTTAGGATCAAAAATACCCTCTGAAGGGGCTTATTTTTCTCTCTTTTCCCTCTAGACACAGAGGCGAGAGCCACTCCTAATTCAGGCAGCCCAGTCAAGTGCTTACCTTTAGCTCTGCAACAAGCAGCCACATCAATTACCTTCTTTGCTTTTGAAGTTGTTCCTGACTGTAACCATACACATTTGCTGAGGGAGCAGTGGTCATACCTGACAGATTGCCCCCGAACTAAAATATGTCCAAAGTAATGGTGCTACAGAACACAGCTATTTGAGATAATTATATTGTTTAATTCCAGTAATGGCATTTTTAAATAAATACTGAAACACCAGTTGAAAAATACCTGTATTTTTCCTGTTCCTCCTTCTGGCTGCCCATGTTGTAGCCATTGTCTGGTAATATCTTCAACAAACTACAGAGCACTGGAAAAATTAACTACCATTGTCTGATAAGTTTTGATAAGGGAAAACTCACCCTTTGCTAGAAACATACAATTTCTGACCTTGCGACTTTGTATGCGAGATATACAGAAGAGAATAACACAGTTAAAATCTACCTTGTTAACTTCTCTTTTATTGCTAAAAGTCCTCCCGGAAGGTATTTCCAAACACATGAAGAACAAGAAAATTATTTGGAATAGTCAGCAAGGATGCAGGAAGAGGAAATCATGCTTAAGCAACCTGATAGCCTTCTACAATGAGGAGGCTACCTGGTGGATGAGGGGAGAGCCGCAGATGTTGTTCACCTCGACTTTAGTAAGGCCTTTGACAATGTCTCCCATTTGATCAGTGGCATGAGGTCCAGACGGAGGCAAGTCATGAGTGCTGTATCCCTGCTGGCTCACTACGGGGCTCAAGACTGTTCACCATCTTCATTAATGACCTGGACAACAGGAGAGAGTGCATCCTCAGCAAGTTCACAGATGATACAAAACAGGGAGGAGTAGCTGATACACCAGATAGTTGTGCTGTCTTTCAGAGGGACCTGGACAAGCTGCAGAAGAGCTGACAGTAACCTCATGCAGTTCAACAAGGGGAAGTGCAAAGTCCTGCACCTGAGAAGGAATAACCCCAAGCATTGGTACATCATGACCAGCTGGAAAGGAGCTTTGCTGAGAAGGGCCTTAGGGTCCTGGGGGACAACAAGCTGACCATGAGCGAGCAGTGCACCCTTGGGGAAAAAATAGGCCAACAGTATCCCCAGCTGCATAAGGCAGCCTATTGCCCGCAGGTAGAGGCAGGCGTTCCTTCCTCTCTGCTCAGCTCTGGTGAGGCCACGTCTGGAGTGCTGGGTCCAGTTCTGGGCTTCTCAGTACAGGGAAGACATGGACTTACTTGGGCGAGTCCAACACAGGGCTGCAAAGATGGCTGAGAGACGGGAGCATCTCTCATATGGGCTGAGAGAGCTGGGACTGTTCAGCCTGGAGAAGAGAAGGCTCCTGGGGGATCTCATCAATACTTACAAGTACCTGATGAGAGAAAATGAAGAAGAGGGAGCCAGACTTTTCTCAGTAATGCCCAGTGACAAGACATGAGGCAATGGGCACAAATTAAAACACATGAAATGCCATCTGAAAACAAGGAAACACCTTTTTGACTGTAAGCATGCTCAAACAGTGGCACAGGTTGCCCAGAGAGGTTGTGGAGTCTCCATCCATAGAGATATTCAAACCCCAACTGGACACAATCCTGGACAACCTGCTCTGGCTGACCCTGCTTGAGCAGGGAGGCTGGACTAGATAATCTCAAGAGGTCCCTTAAATGATTCTGCATTTTTATGAAAAATTAGAGTCAAGAAATCTCTGACTAATTATGTTGTTACAGAAGCCATTCTTGATAGCTAAGATACAAATCTCTTATTCCAAACTTAGAAAGAAAATGGGGTTCAGATATCAAATCTCCCTTGTGATTGCAGAAATGTTGTTTATTCTCTCTTTACTTCATTTTTTA
>NW_009616857.1:0-299 GCF_000690535.1 Cariama cristata
TTTGTTGTTCTTGTTAAAAAGAAGAGCCCAAAAAATGCACAAACCGACTTATCATCTTTACATCAACTTGAGCAGTAAACTACAAGCTTCCAGGAAGTTTATCATCCTGTTTGCTGACTGTAATTTGGCTTGTTGTGGTTTGATATCGTGTTCCTGTTCCTTCAACTCACGTCCTCCAAACTGGGCAAGCATCGGAGTATCACTGCCTGTACTGCAAACACTTCCCCAGCCCATCTACTTTCTCATGCCAAAAAACGCTGCAAAGAGCGCTGGAGGGAAGAAAGAACTTCACATCTTCA
>NW_009616857.1:380-3235 GCF_000690535.1 Cariama cristata
TGAAAAGCATCCTAAATATACTGGACACTTACTGACCAAAGGCAGTGCAAATGTTTAGGTAACAGGATGTTAATCTGATATGTTGTCATCTAAAGAAAAAACCACTGCAGGTCCAACAAACAAAAAGTTTACAATTAGGTCTCTCTTTGTTGGATGTTATATTACCTTTTAATCCTATTTTTAACATTGTTTTTACGGAATTCCCATTAGGAAGAGACTACTTCACCAGAATTATCAGCAACAAATGTACAGAAGAAAAGCACAAATCCATAATACAGTCTCAGCCCTAATATTGCCAGTATCATTTCTGCCACAAGGGTAACTCTTTGACGACCAACATGGCATACTGCTTACTAGGTGACTGATATTTTCCTATCATTTACACGGTTTTCTGCAAACTCTGTTGTAAGTCTGGGATAATGGGATTAACTACCACACAAAAGCTAAGGAAAAATTTAAATCCTTATCAGTGATTTTGTAAGCCCTCTCTCGATGACCAACTTAAAAGCAGCAGCAGCTGCTGATGACAGGAGTCATCACAGAAAATTGAGCTCCCTTTATAATAAGAGAAATGAGGTGAAAAACACGAGTTCAAACATTAGCATGAAAGAAAAACTAATTTGGTATTAGGGAGCATTTCTTTCTCTCCTTTGTAGTCTCTGTCGTTATCTACGAAGCACAGTAAGCACATATCACTTTTTTCTCTAGGTAAAGAAACTCAAAATCCAGGGCTAAGATGACTGAACAGAAATAAAATTTCAAAGAAGTCTGATAACATGGCAAATACTGCACACACTCCTTCCAAATCCCGATTGGCATCCTGGTTGTATACAATAGAGAAACACAACATCCATTACAACAGAAAAGCCTTCTAGGGGCGCCTTCATTTAGTGTTAAGGACAATATGGCGAGGCTTTAGCGCACAGAGTTGTCATACATGAGGGTGAAAATTTCCAGATCTGAAGAGCTACAAGGAGCTCATAGACATAGGACCCCTTCTGGAAGCACCAGAAGGCTTTTCTCAGTTTCCAAAGGGATGGGTGGCATCCAGATACTGTTTTTCAACTATCCTTTTAGACAATAATGACATTTCTTTTTCATTATCATCCAAAGAAATGGACCAAAGGAAAAGAGCAGAATTTCCTGCCTATTTTGAAAAATCAGAGTTCACCTAAAGAACAAAGGCGGGTGGAGGCCCCAGCACTACCAAGTCCTTCTGGACTAGCCTAAGTGCTCGGAAACAGGCAACATTCATAGCATGCCGACTCAGAGCAACCAGATCACGCTCAAATAAATAAGCCTGACAGATAAATAAATAAAAAGGCCCCATGTGCAGAAAAGGTGGGCCAAACTGAAGCCATATCCCCAGCAAAGACAGCGTTGCTCTTGGCTGAGCTATACCCAAGCAGCTCAATACATCAGCACGCTTTGCACGGCAAATGCACAGAGGATTTAATGGGCATTGTTGTTTTTCTGGTCATGTGGTATCATCCAGCATCAGACTGTGCATTTTCAGACACAAAGGGGCCTTGGCCATGGGCCTTTTTTCAGGGGTTAAAGCAGGAAAAGGATCAGATCAGAAGCTAGAAGATCAGCAGCTAGATCGAACTGAGAAGTCAACCAGAGGTACATACCCTGTCTGTCACACAGCTGGTATGTAAACAGGCAACAGTGACTAGCATGGCTTTACATAAATACCTACCTACGCACCTAATTGTGTTCAAGAAAGCAGAACCAAGTCATTCTGTAAACACCCCACAATACTCTATTTTTATTTTCTCTTCCAAAACCGGACACTGACTTGAAGATTTCATAACATGCTCCCATTCAGCAAATGGGCAAGAACATTATAATTGCACAGCCAGCTTCTTCCACAATACCTATTTTTGTCAAATTTCTTCTGCGCATGAAAAATTCCAGCGGCAAAGTTCTGAATTACAGCACACTGAGAAACCAGAAGGGTTTCTAAATGCACCTTGCACAAGTCTCTGTCAGCACAATGCTGTCACTCTGGCATCCACCCCAATAGCAACTCGACATTCTTCATTTGAGCAACATGCAAAGGTATGGAAACTTCCCAAAGTAAAGAACCAACAAAGCTGTCAATAGACACGAGTCTCCCGCTCCTACGCAATCAGACTCTTATATGGTCCTCCCGGACTACCACATCAGGGAATCCTCTGAGAAAACACAATAAAACAAAACAATTCTCTCCTCTTCCCAAAGTGTTCAGCATTTATTGGAACGGAATGCATGTTTCCCCTCCTCTCACCGCAAGGGAGAAAAAGGGACCTGCTTGCTTATTGTATTTGCCCTGTTTTGTTCATGTCCTAGATAATGGAGGAAGAGGTGAACTTCTGCTCTTACTTCTGAAAGAGCAGTTTTTCCAGTTTTCTCCTTGAATTCCATGAGCTAGATCAAACTCTTAAAAGTTCACATCTTGTGTCCCGAAGCCTCCTCCTTAGCAACCAACAGACCACTGGTTTTCACCAGATCACATAATATAGTGTAGGACAGGCAGACGGAGGCTTCTAAAGTCCAAAATGTCCTCTGTATCCAGTAGGAAGTCAGTGCAGTGCTGGTTTTGAGAGAAGTGCTCCTGGTAATTCCTAGATAGCCAGGTTGCTGAGCTAAGGGCTATTTAAAACTTTTAGTTGAGGAATTTAGATGTAGAATTTGTACAATTCAGATAAAGTAACAGAGTCTGAGTGACCTTGGCCCACAGTCCTGGACCAGTGGGTGCAATGTTCATGTGAAAGCTCCCATGATCACCAGAAGAAAACGATCAGCAGCTCCTTCAGGCTATCCTGTCTCATAATTTCCAGTGCTGTGAAAAACCGCACAAACGTCTGATG
>NW_009616858.1:0-2150 GCF_000690535.1 Cariama cristata
TCGCGAGCCGCGACCGTTAACAGAAGGGTGGCGCGGGCTCCCTGAGGGGAGCCTCGCCGTGGAGCCTGAAGGGCAGGCTGCGCCCCGCACCGGTGTGCTGGTGTTCGGTCGCTGCCCTCGGGAAGGCGGGGGCTGCCTGTGGGGAAGGGGAGGAATCCCCTCCGGAGAGGAGCGGGGGTCTGGGAGTTTCGTTCCTGCCTCTTCCCTCACGAGCCCGCAGCTTCCAGCGTTTTGGAAGAAGGAAGACTTAAGAATGCGATGTACAATGCGGCCATTCATAAACCTGGGTTGGCCAAAGACTGAGGTTCTTTGTGTGGTGGGTGTTATGTGGAAAACTGTCGAGACAGGGCCTGGAAAAAAAAAAATCTAACCAAAGCCTTCATTCTTCTTCGTAAAGATGGGGGAAGATCAGTTTACAGCGAGGACCAGAATGCAGCTCTTTAGGAGATACAGTGCAGGCCTTTGAGAACATTTGATACTTTTGATGATGCAAGATAAGTGAAAAACAAAAAAAAGAGAGTATGATTTGTTTCAAACAGTGCTAAGCTGAAGCAGATGAGAGATTAGATCCAGAAAACGTTTGATATGAAAGTAAGAGTGTAAAACAGTCTTTGAAGTCTTTCTGTGAGTAGTACAGGCCACAACTTTCTTATTAAAATGACAAATGCATTAAAGAAAAGAGTCCCACAGTTGCCTGAAAAATGGGGAAATTGGTATTGTACTAAAGAGTGTTCAATAGATGTTGCCTCTGGCCAGGCCTCTTCCACTGTGTACAAATTCAAACTTGTTTACGTAAGAGAGTAAATGCTAAGTGACATTCTTTCAATTTCTATGAGGAAAAGGCAAAATCAGATGTTAGGAAGATAGTGAAATAGATTGTGTCTGGGTGAGGGTAACAAAATGTATTAAAAAGTTACTCTGTAGCATTTAATTTGTCAGAAGAAAGCTGAGATGGATTTGTCCAAACCGGGAAAATCATATGTTAAAAAAAACGTTAACTGAAATTGTTTGCTGAGGTCAGTTGAGGTTAGCAACCCCCTCTATGTTACGTGGCAAGCAGAGGAAGTCTTCCGCTTCTCTCTTTTTCTTCGGAAGACCTCAGCTGAAATGTTCTTTATAACCCAATAAGCTTCACCAGGACAAAAAAAAATGCTGCTGATTCACACGCTCCACAGACAAATGTTCTGGCACTTCTGACTCTGCGTCTGCTCGGCTGAGAGCAAAGACAAAGTGACCTACTATACTCTGATGGAATCGGCAGCCCCTAGGAGAGCAGGCAGAGCCTTGGCTTCCAAACTTTCTCTGGGCATCCAGCACTATTCAAAATACACCTTTGTCTGTGGAAATCCCCTTGCCAAGCCCACCTCTGAGCACAGCAAACTCCCCAGTTACAGAGCAGCGCGCAACGTAGCTACAAATTCTGCCGTTATATGAGCCTGATGGGAAGACTTGTGGAACACTTCCTTTAGTGTAGCTCGAATTACTAACATGACTGAGGGGTTGCATCGTTTTGCCGGTAGCAACTAACGAGAACTTACTCCAATTCTTGTTTCTGAGAGCATATACAGCAGAAGCATTTCTGTCTTTGTCCCTTCCCTCTGATGCCAATGATTCTGCTCTGGCACTGGTCAATAAGCTGTTTCTGCTTTTGGTCATGCTGTTACTGCAGCAGGTGACAAATGAAGATATGCTTCTTATGGTATGGTTATCACCAAGTTACTTGTATCCACAGAACTGTAGAAGATTCTGGCTGCTTTCCACTGCTGTGATTTTTCTGAAGCTGCCCCAGCATTAGAACATCTGGCAAAGATGGAGCTAGTCTGTGTAAGTGGCAGGAGAGTGTGCGTTTGATAGATTGCACGGTGCTACATGCAAAGGTGTTTCAATGCCTTATTGCATCGGTATCACTGGGGCAAACTGTGTTCTGGAGGACAGTTGTGAGGATAAAAGTAAGAACTTTTGTTGTAAGTGGGAGAAAATGTAATGCGGTGGGCTATGACAGAATATGGATTGGTGAATTGTTAGTTTTTTAATAAGACATCTTATTGTTCAGATGTCATTTCTGGGCTTGCCCTTCCTTCCCAAGAACAGTTGTCCAAATCAAAGCGCAAATTTTCAAACAAGAATTTGAGAAAGTAGCTATTGGAAGG
>NW_009616858.1:2160-7364 GCF_000690535.1 Cariama cristata
AGTCATTCCTGGCAGATCTTTTGGTGAACAACTCCTGAAACCTGATCTAAATATGTGAACAAACAGACTCTCAGGTGAAGTGCCATTGTTTTAGTGTCTCTGGTAGTCAGATTTTTGTGTTGGAACTATATCTGTTCTCCTTGCTTGTGTTTTGTATGTAGACAAAGAAAACCGGTAGTACTCAATCTGCTTGAGTTGTTGTTTGGCTATTGAGGGGGGCAGTTCGGAGGGAAAAAGAAACCTATGATTTAGCTGAGTTATCGGTGCTGAAGAATAAATGTCATAAAAATGTGTTGTTACCGGGGTATCCCTGGCGTTTAAGAAGCACTTGATGAGCAAGTTAGCAAATGGCCTAGAAAATATCTGAGATGATTGGGAAGTGGGGAAGGCATTAAAGATAAGACTACATTTCAGAGATGATGCTGGACGTGCTGCCATTGTTACCTTACGGGAGCTGTTAGCTTGGGGAATCAACACTGTCATCTCAGAGCAGAACAATATGGAATTAGTCACAGCTTCTTGAGTGTATATGGTTTGTATAGAAACCATGCCTGTTCTTTACACAGTTGTCTCCTGGTGCTTCCAACCTCAAAGCTGTCTCAAGTTGGTGCCGTAGCTTGGGAAGTCTCTGCTTGTCATTGAAAACTTTACTTCCTACCCCAGAGGTCTTGCTTTGTGAAGTTAAAATTTGATGTAAAGTGACTGTAGAAGCACAGTATTTCATTGTTGCTCTGAAGTAATGAAGAATAAATTCAGTTTATGCCAGTGTAGTGATCTGCCTGTTAACTATGAAACAATTAAGCAATAATCTTTTCTTTCTCCTGTCTTTTGATCTTGGCATTGCAACTTGGGTTTGCTCTTCTTCATCTGGATGTCTGATCTGAGTTCTTACACGGAACGTGTTTGGCACTGATAGTCAAATTGGGCTTTGGCAAAAAAAATATTATAGTTGTGACTAGGCAAAATATCAAGAATAAGATAAGAAAAAAATATGAGTCAAGTCTATCTTGGCAAATCTCCACATAGAAAAATTGAGAGAGTTAGTATTTCCTTTTGGTCCCCATCTTCTTTCTTTCTTCTGTTCCCGTAGTTATTAGATGTCTGTATTCATTTCCCTCATCAACTACCTGCAAAGCTAAAAGGTTATCTTTATGCCAAAAAAAGTAAGCTGCGGAGTTATCCTTCTGTGTTCCCTTGTTAGAACTGTTCAGTGCACGTTTGTGAAATGCTTGTTACTTTAACACTCCAAATTTTATCTTCAGTACAAAGATACTAGCTTATTATGGCAATTCAGATTTCATGTGAGAAACAAAGTAGCATAGTGGAGAAGAAGAAAGGAAGGATATGCAACCTTCTCAGCTGACATTACTGTTATAATGAAATACAGTGGACTGAAGCATTCTTTCTATTTAGCATGGTGAATAGGAGGGAAAATATGAAAATGCAGTGTTTGTATAAGTAGTGGAAGCACTTGATGTGTAACACGGAGTAGAAGAAATATTTTTGCAAGTGAGTCAGGAAATTTCTGATGGTTGTTAAAAAAAAAGGCAGATTAATAGATCTTTGAGATTAATGCCTTCTTTTTCGTTAGCCCCTTTACAAAAATCTAGTGTGTCCTTTCAGTAGTGACTATTATAATGACAGTAATTAGGCTAAGAAGTTTAAAATAGCTTTTTTAAAGAGTACTTACTTATCACATTTAGGTTTTCTGTTACACATTTTCTGTTTCGTTTCTTTTAACATTGATAATATGGATCTCCAAGGTGAGTGATGCTTTGATATAGTGTAGAAGGAAATGACTGTTCTTTATTTCTGCTATCATTTTGGATGGCCATTTAATTTCATCAATTGATATTCATCAAATTTTATGTACAGGAATTTGAAGACTGGCTAAATAATTCAAGAGCACAACCAATGTGAGCCACTGGTTTCTGCTCCTGAATATTTTTCTGTGCCACGTCAATATTTGTAGTAAGTGTATACATCAGGGATAGTAATTAAAAACTTACATTGTTGAGCATCCGGTGTTCAGCTTTTGCTGCTCAGTCGTGGTAGTGAATCATGTAGCAAAGTGGACGTGATTAGAAAACATTACTAGTTTGTTTTTTTCAGCAAAAGAGTATGACTTGCTAGATTATTAACTCTTTAGAGCACCTCTATAAAAAGCTGTTTTCTGTTGGAAGATAAGGAGGATTTTGCTACTACTTTTCCCAGGAGTAGTCCTGAGCTGTCTTGTTTGTGTGTGTGCGCACATAAACAAAACGTGGAGCTGCTGGGGATGGGTGTGGTTTTGAATGCGTGCAAACTGTTTGGGCACTTTAACCTTTAGTCTTAGATGCCTGCTTCTGAAGTACAGATGGATTATTGTCCCACCGCTGAGCTTGCTGGCTGCTCTGTTGCACTTCTGTGCCTTGTACTCTAGTAATCTGTTGACCTTCTCATTGCTGTGATTTGTCGTCTCTGCTAATTTGTTACTTGATACTTTTTGTTTGTTTGTTTTGTTTTTTAAAGTTGTGTCTTGCTTTCATAATTTTAAGAATCCCGCTTGTGTGCTTCCTCAGGGTTTCATGTGTTTTGTCAGCCTAGTGCAATACTCTGATCAGTTCCATTGCTGCTTTGCTAGTTCTGGAAAACAAAGAAAACTGATGTAACTTACTGAATATGGACTGGAAGAAGTCTTGTTGGATGAGACATTTGACCTCCAAAGTATTTGAGTCTGGTAATAGACTCATTGCCAGGAGTCAAAAGCAAAGCATGTGTGTTTTTATGTTTTAATGTAAAAGAGCTTACTGAGACGGTGGCACAGGTCTTGTACTTTGAGACTGTCTTCCGTTTATCCAGTGCCTGGTACAATACAGTACAACTGGAATTAATGAGAAAGTAAGTTGCTATTGACGTACTAGTTTGAATTGGATGTTCATTATGTACAGTGTATCTTTCTTTTAATTGAAGGCTAAGTACTTAAATTCTTTTTCTTTTAATTCCACAATTTATGCATTTGCTCACTGAGATCTCCAATTTTCTGTAGTGTATAATTGTTTCTATTGTAGGAAGAAAGACTTTTTTTTTTTTTGAGTCTGACTTCTGGTTTTAGTTAGCTGTATTGCACTGACTTTGTGTGCAAAACAGCTTTCTTTTAGGAGATAAATTATTTGATGATATCATAGAATCATTATGGTTGGAAGAGACCTCAAAGATCATCAAGTCCAACTGTATACCCAATGCCACCATGCCCACTAAACCCACTAAACCATGTCTTGAAGCGCCACATCTAAACATTTTTTTGAACACCTCCAGGGATGGTGAGTCCACCACCTCCCTGGGGAGCCCATTCCAATGCCTAACGACTCTGACAGTGAAGAAGTTCTTCCTAATATCCAACCTGAACCTCCCCTGGCGCAACTTGAGACTGTCCTATCACTAGTTACCAGGGAGAAGAGACCAACCCCTACCTCACTACAACCTTCTTTCAGGTCGTTGTAGAGGGCGATAAGGTCTCCCCTCAGCCTCCTCTTCTCTGGGCAAAACACCCCCAGCTCCCTCAGCTGCTCCTCATAAAACTTGTGCTCCAGGCCCTTCACCAGCTTTGTTGCCCTTCTCTGGACACGCTCCAGCACCTCAATGTCGTCCTTGTAGTGAGGGGCCCAAAACTGAACACAGTATTCGAGGTGCGATGGTCCCCAAGTATAACTTCAGTTTGTAAGTTTATAACCTGTTTGCAGGTGGTGGTTTCTTATGGGTCAGTATTCAGTCTTTGTCTAATTTTAGATGCTGGACTGTTACCACTGAATTACGGAGTCATTATATCTAAAAACTTGAACATCTGTTCCTACCTTGAGTTTCTGTTTGTGTTAACTATGAGCCCAGCTGTATACAGAAGTGGGCATATACAGGCACACAAATTCATAACTTCCAGTTAAGTCATAGATAAACTGTTGAAGTGTTTTTCTACAGAAGAATGATGTTGCAGCAGTTCTTGAAGCCAGAAGTAGATACCATTTTTTCTGTTAACACTACTTTGTGGTGTCACTCTCTGAAACTATGAACAGCTCCCTGCTAGTACTCTGTAGATTAATATCCTATCTTCTCTCTTTTTTTTTTTTATTAGAGGTCGTAAGTGCTTTCCTTTCCAACTAGCACTGACACAATGATGAAAGAGAAGATAGTGCAAATATCTTGCAATATGTTTGTAAGCAAGAGAAGTGAAAGCAGCATTACATATACCACTAATCTCTCCCACCCCACCCTTTTTTTTTTTTTTTTTTTTTTGAGCTTCTCTTCTGTTTGATTGTTCATACTCTGTCTGGTTATCCAAGGTCTTGATCTTTTATGAACAAAGTTCATGTAACTAGATACCATTAAAGTTTAAGGGAATGCTGAGGCTGATCTTCCTGTGGGTTCCCTCACCTTGGACTGTGAAATGTGTTTGACAGCCGTGTGTCATCTTACTTAAGATAGTTGTACAGCAACTTATTATGATGAATAAATAGTTTTAAGAAAGTCTGTAACCAGCTTTGTTTTAATTAAAATTGTATTTTAAAAAAATCCCATCTTTTTAAGTAAAATTTTTAATAAGTTGATTAGAAATAGTACTTTCTTTAAACACTCAGAATATATAACTGTCTCAATTCTGGAAACTGAAGATATCATGGGTAAAGGCAGAGTGGTTTGGAAGTGTCTGCTGTACTGAAAGTTGGACCAGACTTGCATAGTTTGCAGTGATAAAGGCCTCTTAAGAGTTAAAAATGAGCCAATGTTTGGCTGTTTTATGATAGAAACCCTCCGCTTAGAGAGAGAAAATCTATTTGATCTTCTTAGATTTAAGTGATTTGAATAGAAATCAATACTAGCATATCCAGCAGTTCATCTCTATAGTTGATTTTTCTTAAACAAGTTGTATTTGAAAGTAGTAGTTGACTAATCTGGCAATCCCAAGTTGTATATAAGGAGCACAAGGGATGTGGTTTGCTATGGGTGGCTTTTCTAATTTCCTTTATATCCTTTGATCTACAATGCAGCTGATGGAACGAATATTTTTTTTTACTTCCTTTGGTTTGTCTCCAAGTCTTTCTTTGTGTCTGTGAATAAGTTTTAATATGCTTTGCCAGCTCAACCTTTCAGAATTTAAAAGACCTAATCAAATTCTTTTTTTGCAGGGAATGCAAAGGGCAACCAATGTTACCTACCAAGCTCATCATGTCAGC
>NW_009616858.1:7395-52737 GCF_000690535.1 Cariama cristata
AAGAGAGGCCAAGTGGTAGGAACAAGAAGTGGTTTTCGTGGATGCACGGTCTGGTTAACAGGTACGGTCATTGATTTCTGAGGATCCTTTTGGTTTAGTTACTCTTCTGAAAAGCTACTCAGCTTGTAGCTGGTGTGTGTTTTTTTTTTTTTTTATGCAAACTTGAATGTTTGTGGAATCTAAGACCTTGATGCAATTTTATTACAATTTTTAGGTAGACTAGCAAGAAATTGCTGTGGGACAGATAGTAACTGGAGAATGTGTTTTGTTCAGTGCTCAAGGAGCATTGGTTTTTTTTGGCACTGTCCACTGCTTAATTCTGGTTGTGTTTTGGAGTGTATGAGGTTTTTTGGTGTGTTTTAACCAAGTCCGGCTCTTCTTACTGTCCGTTTTATTAACAAATGAAACCTAACTTTTTGTTAGAGTCTGAATCTTTTCTGTAGATGTCTCTTCACTTTGGAATGTTTTTGTGTCCTTGGGTTGAAATAACATTTCAACATAAACCTATGCCTTTGGACAGCAATTGCATGTTGAGGCAATGCATACTGGGAGTTATTTTTGAAATCAGCACTGTGGATTTTTTTTCTGAATTGTTTTGGTTGTAAAAAGAGGGGGGGTAAGTAAATTCTGGAAGACAGCTTTGTTTCATAACTGTGAGGTTATTTTTTTGTTCTGTCTTTCAAAGTTCCTGGAAGCTTTAACATACTTCCTTTGGAGTTTTTTTTCAGTTAAAACTGAAAATCAAAAATAAATATAACAAAATGTGTTATGTAATTAGTTTGTAAACATATAGAGCACTGTTGTATTGTGATACAAAAGATCTTCACAGAGTGTTAGAGAAACTTGCTACACTAAGTAAAATTTGTCTCCACTAGTGTTAACGAACATGTGTGAAAGGTAAAGCAGTAGTTGATAACAAATTGCTGAGAGCCATTCCAAACAGATTTGGTACAGAGGCTTGCTGTCATGTATTTCTTTGGTAAAATAATGGAGCCCTTTCTCTCCCTATTTCTGTCATGTAGCTCCAGCCTGTCTCTCATTGCTTGAGTGATCTGGTAGGCTGCCTTTGTTTCTCCTGGTAATTCATTAATAGCCTTTTGGAAAAGATCATGATAAAAATGTTTTCTCAGTTATCTACACGGCAACATTTTCCAGTCGTCATTCTTTTTAAACAAATGTAATCTTAATGCCCAATTTCCTTGGGCATTTCCTTGAGTATGAGCCAAGCCATACTGAAATCTGCGAGATGAATGTGGGGGCTTTTCTTGAGAGAGAGGTGTTGGCTTAAGTTCTTATGTAGGATTTGTCCTGGGATACATGTATTCTTATGTTTTCAGTAGGCTGATCTGCATCTTCTGGATATTAAATTGAGTGAAGGAGGAACCAATGCAATGATGCTCCTTCTTTAAATTACCCTAAACTATTGCAGGTGTCAAGGTTTCCTTTGCACTTTGTGTTTTCACACAGTTTCACACACTTTTGCTCTAAAGCTCTTAGAAGTAATACCAAACTGCTGTTTTGTGTGATATATTTTTTTCCTTCATTCTCTGAAAGCTAGGATAAATATTAACCACCACTAATAAAGATCAGAACATTTTTCTTCACCCACTAGTGCCATTTTTCATTTAGACTACCATTACCTTTTTTTTTTTTCTTACTCAAAGGATTAATATCTTATGAGGATTTGAGTTTGTGTCCCATTTAGGAATTGATTGCTCTGTATAAGCTGAAGCATGTGCTCCAGATAAACTCCTGAAATCTAGTCTGGAAATTTGTTTAAATACATTTCCAGCTTAAGGCAAACAGTAGACTTTTTAGTGCCAGCAGGACTTCTTAATTGTTTAAAGGTTTGTTACTGAAGATTCTGAACTGGACCAAAGCTTAATATTAAAAAGTTGTCTTTGCTTGTTGCTAACACGCTGGTTAGTGGAGCATGACTGCTGTGTGTGTCTTAAGTGAGTGAGTTTTGTTTTCCCTGTGATGTCTAATTCAGTGCTGTTATTCTGCAAGGAGTAAGAACAGAATGGGGTTTGGTCTGATCCCATTTCTTTTGTTGACTGAAATTCACTTCAGTGTGAGATCTTCCTCTTCTGATGTAAATGTAATGTCTTAACTCTGTGTTGGGTTTCTGAATTTAGTTTGCTCAGGTAGTAACAACTGCCAGCAGCAGCACTGGGGAATGTGCACCTCCTCTATAAGCAAAGGCAGCAACTCTCAAAGGCAAACTCTTTTCTGTGCTTCTAATTGCACGTTTAACTTTGTGCCTTACTCTCTATACCTATTGTCTGTGGAAAAGGCCCTTGGCTTATATTGCCAGTGAGCATCTCCAAAAGGCAGTGCTCCTGATGCCTGTCACTTTGGGTTTTTCATACTAGCAGTGGTATGGTATGTGTACTACAATTTGTCCAACCTTGTTTCTCTGCCTATGTATTTATATTATTATTGAATGTTCTAGGTCTGTCTGGTGCTGGGAAGACTACGGTGAGCATGGCACTGGAGGAGTATTTAGTATGCCATGGCATTCCATGCTACACATTGGATGGTGACAATATTCGCCAAGGCCTTAATAAGAATTTGGGCTTCACACCAGAAGACAGAGAAGAAAATGTCCGTCGTATTGCTGAGGTTGCTAAACTGTTTGCAGATGCTGGTTTGGTGTGCATTACTAGTTTCATCTCTCCTTATGCTCAGGTAAATGTGAAAATCCTCTAGAGAAAGTGTAGACAAAATACAAAACGTCACTCAGAATTTTAGTTATAGGAATCCCTCGCTGAACTTGGACAGAATCAAATGCTTGTTTTTTTAATGACGTTTGTGCTTTCTAGAGATGATTACTCATCTTTCGGAAACATTAATCTTAAAATGTAAAAAAGTTTACTTTAGTCCCATAACTGAAACTTTCCTTAAGTCTATTAGGCAAAATTATTAATCTAATAATAGGAACAAACCCAAATGATACCCCAAGAAAGAGTCTTAAAATTACAGTGTCTTGTCTGATCCATGCAGATTCCAGTACTTTATAAATATGAAGACTAGGTATACACTTAACCTGAAGACTCAGTTAAATTATTTTTAAAAGCAACTTTTCCTTCAGTGAATGAATGCAGTGAGCTGTTGTCACCAAGTGGCTTAAGGGAAAAATGTTTAATTGCCTGTGGTTCTTTTTACTTTATTTCATGCTATGTATTCAACATGACATTAGATAATACTGAAAATTAACCTAAAACCACGTTCACATTGTTTTGTGAAGAGTTTTTTTCATCTGGGTATGAGAACATGGATGTGAGAGACAAAAAGAATGTGTGAACACCAAGTATCTCGAGGAACGACCCAGGGGCTGTAGCTCAGAGGTTTCACAGCATGAGAAGGTGTTATTTCTTCAGTTACAGTGGTACAAACAGTTCTTCTGGTAATAATTTGAGGAACTCAAGATCCTGCAGTAAAACAGAAATCTTTAGATAGGAAGAAAAATAACCATATTTAGTAAGAGAGAGTTTTAGTGGATTTTTGGAAAGTGTGTTTTTGTTCTTTAAATGGATTTCACCAACTTTCAATGCTTGGGAAGCCATACAAATGAAATAATATTTGGAGTATACAAGCCTTGTCAGATTAATGAATGCACAGAAATCTGGTGCTCTGGAGAGAAGTGTGGTCATATCAGAAGCAGCAGGTAATACCTCCTCTGACTTCAGTAAGCTAGGCAGATGTAACTGGTGGGAATGCAACTCCTGAGATAGCGGCAGGTATAGAAAATTCTGCACTCTATGTCTGGATTTTTTTTTTATAAATCAGGTCAATGTAAAATACCTCAGATCTTCACGTTGACTTTTACCACGCGATGAACTGTAGCCAAACTGATGTAGCTTGCAGGGCATCGATTGATCAAATCATGTTTCTTTTTTCAAAGTTTGAAAACTTTAGATTACACTTTACCGTCAGCTTCTTTAAAATGAATTTCAAAAGCAGAAAGACAATAACAATATGTGCATGCAATCTTTTAGCTTTTTTTTTCTGTTTTCTTTCAGGATCGTAATAATGCCAGACGAATTCATGAAGGGGCAAGTTTGCCTTTTTTTGAAGTGTTTGTGGATGCTCCCTTGCATGTCTGTGAGCAGAGAGATGTTAAAGGACTCTATAAGAAAGCCAGGGCTGGAGAAATTAAAGGTGAACCTAGATGTAGCCACATCCTTTCTACATAAGGGAAACGTTGGTGTAATTTGACTGCACATAAGTAGATGTGCTGAAGTCTGTACGTGTACCACCCTTAAAAGCAACATGGACTGGGGACAGGACCAAACAGAAAATTGGGATCAACTCCTAGCTCATGCGGCTGACTAGTTAAATGCACAGCACAGTAAAAGGGCAGAAGTGGCTATCCTGGCATTGAAAAACCTTAAGCAGATTACATGGTCTCTATTGCAAGCTCTTACGATTGAGGATTAGTTTATCTTCTTTGTGTGTCCATTGACTAGTTAAAAAAAGAGCCTGATTCTCTCTAAAGTCTACAAAGAATTGCATTAATAGATTCTTCCAAAAAGTAAAGGATGATCACTATCTTTCTGTAAAGACCATTAAGAACACTTCTGAAGAGATGTAACTTTTATTTTGAAATTAGGCTTCTATGCTAGTGCCCATGAAAAGGATTTCCTGTCTCCAGCCTCAGATCAAGATTCAAGTACAGCCTGCAATAAAAAAAGCTTAAATATATTGTCACTCATTGCAAGTATTGTTTCAAGTGCTTCTTTGCTCTGTGTTATTATAGTTTGCAGAGGTTGATGATAGCACTTTTTGCCTGTATTAAGAAGCAAAGCAATTATTAAAGTAATCACTTTCAGGGGCTGAGTTTGCAGATGCTGTAATGATGAACTTGCCATTAATCAAAAGTGATTTAAAATTCAAGAAGTCTAAGACATTCTACATGACTGGTTGCTCAGAATCAAAGCAAGATGCTTGAGGTGGCACGATACAAAGATATAGATAGTTCTATACTGAATCTTTATTTGTGCCGTAGAACTTCCTCAATATTTTGTTAATTTTACGAGCCCCATAGTGGAAATGTGTTACTTTAGAAGTGATAGTGAGGTATACAGTGCCCGAGGAAGCTACAAGTGAGTCTGGCACTGGCTGTATCTTATGACCTATCTGGTACAGGAAGGATGGAAATTAAATGAACTTGCCTGTTCACAAGGAACAGCAGCAACTGTTGTCATCTTTTTCTCTGGCAATGGTAATGGGACACTTTCTTTGCCCCCTATTCCCACTCCTCTACTAATCAGATACTTATAAAGTATATGTGTTTTGGAACAGATACTGACCTTTCTTTATCACATGGGATACTGCAGCAATTGATCTTTTTCTTAGATGGGGAATTAAGCTACTCATTTTGAGAGTATTTAAACCTAAAGTGAAAAACTCAAGTTTTAATGTTTGCAGTTGCAATTGTAGAGGATGCAGATGTTCAGTTACTGTAGCCCAGCTGCTATTTCTGCTGCGGATCTGACTTGTAGTGCTTACACGCTTTGCCTTTGGGCTTGATGTTTCTTTCTTGTTTATGCATGGTTAGTCAGAGTCTCCTCTGTTTCAAAGCAGACTGCTAGTTAAGTAGGCCAGAACAAGTGTCACTGGTAGCTTATATGGGCTGTGACAATAGTTATTATGACTATTATAAACACACACATCTACCTTATGTTAATAGCTCTCTTAAGATGGGTACATTAGCTAAAGTAATGTAGTAGGTGTTGGAATTCCTTATTCTTCAGAGTACTGCTTGGTGGCATGAGTGTAAATTTACATACATACTGGTCATTCAGCATCAGGCTTTGTCTCAAAAAAACCCAAACAAACCCAAAAAACCCCAACAATCACAGATAATAATGAAGGGCAGCTGATGGATGACTGACTCTGGGTTGAGGTGCACAGTTCTTCTGCCAGTGCTTCTTTCTTTATTCACAGTATAAATCAAATAACTTCAGCTGCAAAAAAGTGCTATGTATGCACTGCAGAATGCTGAAGTTTGATGCAGTCATGTAGTAGGATTAGCAGATGGTCTGATAAAGAAAAAAAACCTGCTGATTTCCCTAAGAAAATCTATTAAGGAAGCTAAAATTCTGTACTCTTGCTTGTTGAGTTGGTTTCTATCTAGAAAACTGTCTGTGAACAATGTTAAAATAGAGTAATCTTTTGCTGAAAGTCACTTAAGATTTGTCTCTTATGTTCTGTAGGTTTTACTGGGATTGATTCGGAGTATGAAAAACCAGAAGCCCCAGAGCTTGTGCTGAAAACTGATTCCTGTGATGTGAATGATTGTGTACAACAAGTTGTGGAACTTCTTCAAGAGAGGGTGAGCAGAAATGCAGATGTATCTTAGTAACTTTTTCTCAAAGCATTTGTGCCTGCAATCTGAATGTATGTGCTGGGAAAAGCAAAGGCAATTTTTAAGAGTTAAAGGCTGATACATCTTTAAATTCTAGCCTTTAAACTTGTCCTATTGTGTGTTTCCTTTTTAAACCTAAACATTGCAACAACATTGATCTCTAAAGTGAAATAAGATTTGGTCAAGTGGAAAATTAGATTATATTAATTATCATAACTGATAACTGGAAGGGAGAGAAGGCTCAGTTGTTACAGAGCCAACGATGAATGCTGAATTTAAAATTGGATGTTAGCATTTGTAAGAGTCTGAAATTTTTTACTTTGTCTCTATAGCGTACAAATTAGTATATAGTGCAGATGTGAGGGAGAGGGATGCAATTACACAGTAACTTCAGCTGGCTTAAATAGGGGCTGCTGTGGTTGTGTCTGATTTCCCTTGTTTCCACTGTGTTTCTTGCATAAGTAAAAGTGTTCCTGCAATTGTGTAATGACCAGTTCAGGAGGCAGTTCTTCTTGACATGGCTGAGTTGTGAGTTAATGGTTCATAGCTTCTGAAAAGGTAGGTCTCTTTCCTTGTTCATACCAGCAGTCTACACCATCCTTTTTGATGTCTCTGGGCCTCCTGCTGTTGTCTGATCAGTGGATTCAGCTCATTACCTAAACTAAAAAAAGCAAAACAAAAAAACCCACACAACACCCCACAGAGAAACAAACAAAAAAACTCCAACAAACCACCCACAGAAAACAAAACAAACAGGCAAAAATCCCAAACCCTAAACTCACTAAAATTGAGGGCAGCCATGAGATGGCTTTATCCTCTGGAAAGCATACCCCCAGAATTTGCTAATCTTCATTTAGAAGAAATGTGTCTCCTTACATTCTTATCTGTAGTCAGTGGGTAGATGGATGACATGTCAGACAATTCTTTTAATTTAGATACTCCAGCAGACAATTGTGCATGGGTTTTTGCAAGGTGGATGTTCTGGAAATTTGGGGTGTAGACAGTAGCTTGAGTAAAGCTTCACCAAGTGTTGAAGTTGGTACAAGCAAAAGACCTTATCATGGAGTTAATTTTAACCCTCTGTGTCAGTACAGCTCTGGAGACATTTAGTCTCTTGTATCTAAATTTTCAAGAAAACTCTGTTAATAGATCACTGCTTGCTCAAGGTTGCTTAGGAGATAAGACAGGGCAGAAAACCACTGCAGAGTTCTAGATTTTTACCCTAATGCTGATCTGAATATTTTTTGGAAGAAAACAGGAGAGCTATGTAGGAGTCCTACCTATGGGAGGTAGCAGTTCCTGGCTGTGGGAGGCCCTGCACCTCCTGCTCAGAAGAACAATTCAGTATGTTTCATAATTGTAGAAACTGATGTCCCGTGTGCCAAGATAGTGATTCCCAAAGTCTTGCATTAGTACACTTGATACACAGTACTGAATGCTGACTCCTGGCCCAGCCAGCTTTGCTCTGTCCTTTGCTTAAGGCACATTTTAGCCCTTTTTGTTTTTTCTTTCTTTGTAGACAACAGTGTCGTGAATGCCAAGATATCTTAGTGGTTGCTTATTTTAACAAGAGACAATGAAACCAAGGCATAGCTGAACAAGCACGTCTTGTTCTCAGGCTGTATTAATACAGTGATATCTTAAGAATATAATTTCTGTAGGTTTCCTTTAGTTGGAACGAGCTGTGTCTGTGTTCTTTAATAATCCAGTGTGATTAGCAAAGAAGAAGACCATAGGCCGGCAGCGTTAAAAATAATTTGGATGTTTGTTTTGTTTCGATAGCTGTGAAACACTTTGGGAAGAAGTCTACTCGAAGTATTGATAATCCTTGAATTTCAAGGACTGTTTTTATACTAGTTCAGACAATGACAGTAAAGAGAAGACAGCTGGAACTGTATAAATGTATGTTGACATATAGACAGGCAGATATACACACATGTATATTTATTAAACAAGAATTTGAAACATTGTTCTTTTATAGGTATTGGAATTATTTGGTTCTTAGAATTTTTCATAATATTTGAGAAGAACTCTGAAACAAATTTATCAGGTTTCTGCCAAAAACATGTTCAGTCCTTTTTGGAAGAAGGAGGGAGGTGACCACACAGAAATAGGAGCAATAAGCAGCGGTTGAATCTTGAAAGTTCCTGTGTGGTATAACTTGGGTTTGAGGGTCACCTGGTTTGGTTTCTTTGCATGTAAATGCAATAGATACTTCAAAGTTCTTTTTAGGGACCTAGAATGCAAGCTGCTGATGAGTATTTCCTGAAGCTACTGAGTCTGACTCATATGAAAAGTTCCTTTTTTTTTTTCTCCATGCAACTGCTTTCAGTACTATACCAGTCAGAAAGGCTTGTGTGCCTTTTAAGCTTGATAAATTTGACTTTCAATCTGCTGATATTTTTCCAATGGAGTCAGACAAGCCTAGGGCGGGTGTTTGGCTGTAAAGATTTCATTGGTTTTGTTCTTGTTTTTCCTATCAACAAATATAACTGATCTGGCCCCTTGTACAAAGTTCATATTATTTCCTTACTATGGAATAAGTTCAATATTTAGCCTAGAAAATATTTTCTGAAGAAGTCATAGCTCTGGAATGCCTCCTTTATTGTTAAGGAAGTGCAAAAGTATACAAGAAGAGAGTTGCATTTCCAGTAGGTAATGTTGAACTTTGAACTTTTAACTACCTTTGTATACAAGTCCCATTCTTAGGGACATCAACTTAATGGCGGCTCTGCAAATACCACTTCTCAAACTGGAATCTGATTGTGCACTTCTGCTACTATTTAGATCAATCCACTGTGAGTGCTTGTATAAACTTATTGTCCCTTCTTCCATCTCCCACCCATCCCCTAACAGTTACAGCCATTTTCTTATCTAAGCTTAGCATTATACTTTTATTTGGGAAGGTGGTCCTCATGGTATCTTATACTACTGATTTCCTTGCTATATTCACACAATTCCCTGCAATTGTATTCAAATTCTGTATCTTGGAGTGGTGAGAATTTGGAGTAGAGTAGAAATTAGGGGTTGTTCTTTGTTGTTGTGGTTTATAAGGTCTGTCAAGTGAAGCATGAGGCTGGTGGTTCCTGGAAAATATGTAGAAATGGATTCTGCTGTTCTGTACATCTAGGGTTTTTTTGTTGGTTGTTCTGTGGTTTTTTTGGTTTTAAATACCTCAAATTATACTGCAGCTGTCACTGTAACAACACAATAATTCTCTCTGGAGCAAAGTTCTCAATCTTGTCTAGTTCCTCAATCACTTATCAAAAATTTGATAATAAAGAATACTCTGTGTGATCACTGGTCATCGATGTGAATTGCAGCAGGCTTCAAAACATCTTTCAGTATTTTTTTTTTTAATTGAGAAACTTGCAAACATGGGAACTTAGTATTTTTAATATCCGTAATGTTCATGTAGAGCAGGCATTACAGGTCTTCAGCCCACTTTTTGACTGTAATTTAGGCACTCAGTAGAGTGTAATTGTCAAGACATACTATTTTGATTTTCTGCATGTTAAATTGCTTGTTTTACTCTTTCCTAAATAAATATTTCTCAATGTTTTGTTAGGTTAAATGCTAAAATATGAACAAAAGATTTGATAGGACAAGGGGCAGTGGCTTGAAACTGAAAGAGGGAAGATCTAGATGAGATATTCGGAAGAAATTCTTCCCGGTGAGGGTGGTGAGGCAGTGGCAGAGGTTGCCCAGAGAAGCTGTGGCTGCCCCATCCCTGGAAGTGTTCAAGGCCAGGTTGGATGGGGCTTTGAGCAACCTGGTCTGGTGGGAGGTGTCCCTGCCCAGGGCAGGGGGGTTGGAACTGGATGGGCTTTAAGGTCCCTTCCAGCCAAACCATTCTATGATTCTACTGACAAACTTCCCTGCAATCTGTAGGTGCCAAAACTTCAGTGATTATTATAGTCAAGCAAATACTTCTGTTTGTTTTTTCCATATATAAATAATTCAGTGGCCTCATACCTCGATTAATATGAATTTATAAGACAAGTCATTCAGTAATGTAGATTGGATGTCACTTGTGAATGCCCATCTACCAGAAACTTGCCTGAAGGCCCTTTCTTTACAGATTGTTGAGGATGTTAGACAGCATCAGCAAAGAACATACCACTGCAGTCTGAGGAGGCATGTTTCCATAAAGCATCTAGTTTATTTTTTTATTATTTTGCCATTATTTATATGAACACATTGAGAAATAATAAATGTTGAGGAATATTGTGTAACTTGTCTTGGTAGAATGAACCTTTGAGTAAAGTTACTACCTTAAAGTGGTCACTAGATGGCTTGCTAGCCTAGCATTTTCTTAAAATTCATACAGTTTAAAGACCTATGGATTCCTCTTGCTGCTCTGTGTGTGTGTTTTTTTTTTTCCCTAAGATATCATTTTAAATACCATTTTTATGTCTGCAACGGAGTCTAGGTTTACTAATCCTACAAATTCTCTAAATGTCTGACTCAGTGTTGCTAGAACTGTCTTCAAGCTATTTACAATCTTATAATGAGGTAGGTTGTTGACAGAAACTGCATTGTGAAACCTTTGTGTTCTCCATGGTTTTACTCATTAGTGGGACACTAAAAACAGGATAATACTTGAAGAGACCTTTTTGATAGGCACATCTATTTTAAGCTTTTGATGGTTTGTAAAATCAGGACATTCTAGTATGGTAATGAGCTAGGGTCCTGAGGGGACTCTTCTGTGAAGCAGCATAGAATCACAGAATTGATGAGGTTGGAAGAGACCTCTGGGATCATCGAGTCCCAACCTTTGGATGTGTACTCAGTCATCATACCTGGCTTGTAAGGTCTGCTGTTCTTTACAGCAGGCAATACCTTTATTTGATTCTGGGCTTATTCCTGTGGCAGAAGTTTGCTGCAGCTCTCCTGTGCTGTAATGCTGCTTCAGGCAGAGAAAATAGAAGGCAGGTTTTTCCTAACTTACTGTCTAATAAAATCGGCTTCCCAAATGATGTCTGATATGTAATGGACTAATGTTTTCCTTATAAAATACAATTTCTAAGTGCTAGTTTAATTTGTTTTCCTTTTATTTGTCTTTGGAGATATGGATTATGTAACAGCCAGTGAGACTCACCACGTCTTTTTCCTCCTGCAGACATTTTATCTCCAACTTGCTTTCATCACCCCACTCTCTTGGTTTTACTTTCCCTGAAGGTAGTGCCTAATGTCTGACAAATGCTTGGAGAAATGCTTTAAAATGCTTGGGCAAACTTTTTGTTTCCTATAGGCTTACCTGTTTACTCTGGGCCACATATACTGGAAAAATAAAGATAATTTCTTCATTCTTGTTATGCGTCTGTATATATTTTACTGTAAGGGTGAGCTTTTTTCCCTCAAAAAAGCTTCCAAAACTCTGAAAACCTTGTTTTAAAAAGAACTGTCAGCTGCTTTCCACTTTTTTTTTTATTTTTCTACTGAATATTACTGGAACATTTGACTGGGTTTTGACATTTTACATCATCCTTTACACCATTTCTATATTCGTATATTACAAGAAGTTTAAGGTCTTGAGCATTATGGAGTGAGAATGCCTTGTTTAAAAGGTATGGAGGAAAAAAGTGTTAGTGTATAGATTAGGACACTGGTGTTATGTCACTAGCTGTAGGTAGTGCATTTAATTTGTACTTCTGTATTAATCACTTTCAGTTGAGAAAGATTTTTTTTTTTAACCTCCATGTTACCATTTCTAATGTATGTTGTATAGTGAATGACTTAAATTTCTAAATACTCAGTCTCAAACTTTTTTTACTTCTTTAGCCAGTATAAAAGCATAGAATCTTCCTTTCTGCTGTAGAGAATGTAGGCATTAATAAGTCATAAAACCTGCACTTAATAGTTAAATATTTACTAGGCAAATGTTATGTGGGGTACTTAAGGTTTAGAAAAAAATCTCTTGTCAGAATGTCTCACTTTAGTTACACAAACCAGCAGCTTGGCTAGCAATATATCATAATCTTGGAACAGTGCGGTTTTTTAAATGAGTAAAAATTGCTCAACGGATAAACTCTTGCTACAGAGTAGTGCAACATTAGAATTTTACTTCTTGACCATGTGTTCAGTGTCCAAGAAGCATTCTGAGCAAACATTGTTCTGTTTATTCCTTTTATACAGGACATTGTACCAGTGGATGCCTCTTATGAGGTGAAAGAGCTTTATGTGCCAGAAAACAAGCTACAGTTGGCCAAAACTGATGCTGAGTCTCTGTTAACCTTGGAAATAAATAAGGTATTGTGTGTTCAGTTGTGTCATTACTGAAGTTGAAAGATGGTCTAATCTGTTGCTCAGCGGAAGCAGATATAGTTGCAATACCTGTACTGGTTACAGAACGTATCTTGATATACTTTTTCCCTCTTTCCTTTAGAGAAGTCACAGCATCTGTGTTTTCTTTGATCGCTTACTAGAGATAACAATTGAATCTTTGTAATTTCATAAATAATGTCTGGTATAGTGTTACTTAGTTTATCCCAAACCTGGAGAGAAAATTTACAGTGGCTTCCTCCCATGTCCCCTGCCCTGCTCCACACCCCCCGCCCCCCAGCTCCCCATCCGTGAACTAAACCATGCCTGGCATGTCTTGTATGCCTAGTTGTTTCTAGAAGAATTACTAAATTTTTTTGTTTATGTACACAAATCGTTTTATTTTGAATTGTAATGACCTAGAAATATGAAGGAAGTCAGTTACTGCTTCTTGATTCTCCTTGTTGGTAACCTTGAGCTGAACGATAGTAACCTTAGATACTAGGCTCAAACAGTTGCAAACTTAAGTCTACAGAGAGATGACCAGATCTACTTTATTGTTTGGGGTTTTTCTTTGTTGTGGGTTTGTGTGGTTTTTTTCTGATTAGAACATACTTTTCTGGCTCCCAGCAGATAAAATGTGGAAAAGCATGGATCAACTTGATCAACTCTGTTCTTATTTTGGTTAAATGCATTATTTTCCAGCACAGTTAAATTAGACAAAGCTGCTTCTGGCTGTATTTCTGTTCTACCTCATCTTCTTTTTCTGAAGAACTAGGCCTAAACATAGATACAATGCGTAAGTTTTTTCACTGACTTTTTGACAACGTTACTAAAACTTAAAGCTTAAGCATTTGATCTAAGAGCTGACTGAGCTCAGAGTTGAGCATCTGCAGTGAGTAATGTGACTTTGAAGGGCTGAGATGACATACTAAGCACTGAATTAAATAATTTTAAAATTTACTTAGCCTTCTACTACTAATAAATGTTAATACTTCCTTACACTGCATCTTACTAGATTCCTTTTGCATATGTGTCTGTAAAACTATTTATTGCTTGAGGAATAAATATTTAAGGTCGTCATCATTAAATTTCTGTTGTGTCCTGTTCTAAATCACTCCCTATCTAGAAAAATAAATCCTTTCCCCTTCTACCCCCAACCAGTGGTTTGTTAAATATCAAGCAAGTATTTAACATAAGCTTGGGAAGAAAATGTGTGTTGTACTTGCCTCAGAATAATTAAACAGTGTAATAAAATTAGTCATGCTCTTTGCAAAAGAGGCTTGCACAAGCAAAGTCTGTCCTTGTCAAAGACTTGACCAAGTCTTAGTAATGCACATGCAGAAATAATAGAGGCCACATGCTAAGTCATAGTGTGACTGTTTTAAGTGCTAAGGAAGGAAATTCCCTGTAAGCTGATGCCTCTTAAGCTAAAATAAGTACTAGTCCGAAGAGGATTTTACTTCTGCATTGTCTCACTAGTTTCTGCAATAAAAATTTTCTTTCTCATCTGTTTTAAGATTAGCCCTCTTAATATTCACTCCCATAATTCTGATATTTTTGTAGGAATTGTATGTGTTGTTTTTCTTTTCTTTGTAACCTGTTGGTTATCTTGCTTTGTTAAAAAAATAAATGCAAATGGGACTCTAATTCTGTTACATTGAACTTTATCAAACATTCACAAATAAAGTTTGTTGTGGGTTTTTTGTATCTGTTGTTTGTTCGTTTGGTTTTTAACACATGGAATTTTGATCTAGTGTAAGGACTGGAAAGTAGCCAAAAATATGAACAGTGAGGAACAAGTTCTTTTTTCTTACTTGTAGAATCTTTGAAGTCTTTGTGATTAAAAACTGTAATACTGAGAAATCTTCCATTTATACTGACCTGCATTTTATGGGTAAATCATGATCTATTATGATTAATACCTAATGTCAGTCATTAAGCAGCGACTTTGCTCTGCTCTAAGTCTGTTTCTCCATTTCTTTACAAGGTGGATATGCAGTGGGTGCAAGTGCTAGCAGAAGGTTGGGCAACACCCCTGAATGGCTTTATGAGAGAGAGAGAATACCTACAGTGCCTTCACTTTGACTGTCTCCTTGATGGTAGGGTAAAACTTGCATTTGTAAAACAGCATACTAATCCTAGTTCTAAAATATTGTTGATGTTTTACTTCTTAGCGGTGGTGTGGTAACCTGTTATCAGGCTTGTGCACAACCTGGGGTAAGAGAATAGGATATTATAATCGTCAGTTTCAAACCTGGTGGTTTCATTCTTTTTATACCTACCATCGTGTTAGAGTTTGAATGTCTTGTCTTTTTGCCTTTACAAATTATATTTTTCAAATGTTTTAATTTTTGAAAAACATTTAAACCTAAAATCATTTCTAATTTGTTTTGAAGAAATTGATTTTAGAATTCAGAATTGCAATTTAATTGCTGTTTCGCTCTGTATGCCAAAAGATTTGTTCTGTAATAGTAATGAAGGAAGGAACAACAAACTGACTTGAGTGCTGGAGCTATTGCAAGTATGAAATCTGAATTTGAGGAGGTGACTTGAGCATGGACAATTGTCACATGTAATTGAATTACTGTGACTTAGTAATTATCCTGTGATGATTTAAACGAATATATTTCATTTTGCATTACCAACTGGCTAAGAGAAAGCATTAATTAAGGTAGTCAAGTGATAACATCCTCAGGTTTTGGAACTTGATTGTGATTCTCTGTCATTTTTCATTTATTCCTCTTTGAAGGCTCTGTTTTACTCCAGCCTTTTAGGTTTTCTTGCACTCTCTATATGAAAGAGGGATAGTAAAAATTCTTGTCTCCCCACTTCCTTCTGTATTACTCTTCTCTTGCTGGAGACAAAATAGCAGGAAAAAAGTCAGTTGTCTTTCCATTCTATGATCCAGACATCGGTTGTCCCTCTTACGTTTTCTAGTTCCCTTTTCTGTAACTCTCTTGGATACTATCCTAGGCAACATAATGCCATCCTGTTGTTTTGGAGTATCTAAAGTTTGCAGTATCATTTTGGACTGCTAGTTTTGTTTCCATTCCATTTGCCTTCTGTGTGTCCATCCAGGTGAAACATATTCTGCAGATGGCATGCTATGCATTCAACTGCTAAAATAGCTTGTAGCTCCTTATTCTGCCCTGTAGTCCTCTGTAAATCAGAATTTTTGTAAGGCTTTTAAGACCTTGTATAGGTGAGTGTTTCAGATATGGTGATACTACAAGTTTCTAAACTTCTCTTGCAACTGTTTTTAGTACCTCATGTATGCTGTAAAAAGTATCAGTGATGAAAAATAACAAATAACTTACTGATGGAAACAATTTTTAGTCCTAAGCTTGACTAGACCAGTCATGTTCCTCTAGATGCTACCATATTTTATCATCTTAGATATCTACTGCAACATTTACGTATGAGAACCTTTTTAGAAAAATATGATTACCATAAAACTGCTTTGCTACTTGAAGAAGTGGCAACAGTTAAGTCAAAACAACATCCTGAAATTTTTCTCCCTGCTTGGTCTGTTAGTTCTGGAATCTCACAGTAGCAGTCATTTTCCAGAGTTTTGATTTTGAAGAGAGGGAAATTGTTTAATACCTGCAATGCATCTCATCCTTTGGGCTCTAAATACAGTGTTCATACTGACTGACTTCTGCATTATGGAGATCAGTGCAGGTGTGTTGATATTCTCACTTTAAAGCTTAAGTTATCTGAAATGGTCTGAAGCTGACACTGTGTTCATCTGTGACTTAACTACGCTACCTTGCCTCAGTTTCTCATTTGTACAGTGGCTGAAGACAGATACCAAAGATATTATATATTTATTATTGATTACTGACAAAATTTTAGTAATCAACCGGTTTAGATCTCTTCACAGTTTGAAATACTTACTTTTTTGCAAAGCAAAAGGATTTTTTTTTTAATTACCAGGTTAGGGGTGGCAAATCACCTTCTCTGACTGTTGCCAAGCTCAATTTTATGACCTAGTTGCTTTGAAAACAACTCTGAGCCCTAAGACTGAACTTGGGAGAAGATGCGCAGCATGCTTTCCATTTTGCATTATGAAGGAAGGGGAACCTATTTTCTCGTAAACTTTTCATTCAGCTTCATAATGTCTAACTTCCTACCACACTTAAGGTAAAATTGAGAGAAGGTTATAAAAAAATGTATTGTTCAAATAACGGGGAACTCAGCCTTATTTAGAGTCTTGACTCCACTTAAGCCATTAGCAAAACCCCCATTAACTTAAAGGGGCCCATGACTTTTCTCCTGGACACCACCCAAAAGTTTTGTACTCTTTTGGCAAGTGTATGCTTATTAGAATTCAAGCCTTTGTCTGAGACTTACTGTATTTACCCCACTGGGTTTCTCAAATCTCACTCTTCTAGTCAAGAAAAACAAGAATTCCAGCATCTAGCAGTGAAGCAAATGCTTAAAAATGAGGACCACACACAACCTTAAAGTTCAGATACATTGGTTTAGTTTTAGAAGTAAAGTCGCTGGTAAGCTTTCAGCTGAACAAACTATGCAAAATGTATGCCTGCCTCAGCAGTTTTTTCTGAAATATATATGCTTGAATCTGAATGCAGTTTGAAGTAAACAGCAAAAGTCAGCTTTTGAAATAGTTGAATTCTATATGCTAACTATTTAGGTACATTTGGTGGCTTCTATTGCATTGAACTTTTCTTATGGACTGAAAGTACGGCTACTGAGAATGCTATTTCTTTTTCACTCGTTATCCACCCCAGTAGCCATCTTGCCTAACATTTTAGATGATCTGTTTAAAAATGTCAGTTGACTATTTCTGCTTACTATATAGCTTCTTGAATAAGATATTAATTTGAGATCCCCCAAAAGTAGTATCCTCACAGTCTAAATACTTGTGTGCAGCTGTAAGTACTTACTATTTTCCAGAATGTCTTTGCTCTTTCTCAAACCTCAGTGCTTGCACGTTTTTATAGTGCATGTATCTTATGCAAGAGTTAATTCTAAAAGTTGCTTTTAACCCCTGTTAAAATAAGTACTTGAACTACCTGTTGTGTGATACACTTGCAACCTGGACTGTACCTTGTTAGGAGGGTAGATATTCATAATATCGTTGATGACCATTACTAAGGATAAGGGCGCTTTTTTTTTATTCACTCTGCAGGGGGAGTTATTAATCTGTCAGTGCCTATAGTGCTAACAGCCACTCAAGAAGACAAAGAAAGACTGGACGGATGTACAGCAATTGCACTGGTGTATGAAGGTCACCGTGTGGCCATTCTCCGTAATCCTGAATTCTATGAGCACAGGAAAGAGGAACGCTGTGCTAGGCAGTGGGGAACGACATGCAAGGAACATCCCTATATCAAGGTATGTGTTTAAAAGTTAAAACTCTAGTCCTGTTAGATGTACTGTTTGTGGAGCTGCAAATTGAGTGAAACTGATATCTGTGACTGATGTATTTCGACAGAAAAACTACTTTGAGAATTAAAACATTTGAGCAGAAACGAAGGTATATTTTTGTTGTTGTTCTATGCAGCTGTTAATAGTGTGCACTTAGTGTGAAAATCTACTGTCAATATGTACACATGAAATGAATTTAGAATGTACTGTAGGATCTGAGCGACAGAAGAGAGAACTTTGCCCTCTAGTGTGCCTAGGAAACACATCCCTCTGTCTAGCCAGATGGATCATCAAAGCTCCTTAATCAGTAAATATGTGCATTGTGAAGGCAAGAAAACTTCTATTCTACCTGCATGTGGAGCACGTGAGAACTGCCTGGGTTAGATGCTTTCGAAATAGGCCCTGTTCCTGGAGAGTTCATCATTTAACTCCCTGGAGGGTTACTTCCCATCCATTGTGTTCAGTATGTTTTATTATCTTGACCTTACGTCAATATGTCAAACTGAAATATTCGAATTGTAACATACTCATCTCAATGCTGTGTTTGGTTTTGCAAGCTGATGTAAATGTTGCATCTTAGCTCTGCAGAGCCAAAATATGTTTCTTTCTCCATTTGTCTATATCTTTTTGTTTACAGCTATGACTTAAAATCAAATGAAAATAAATCAAACAAACCTCAAATTATGAGCTTACTCTTAAAAAGGGAAAGCTTTTGATGTGTTATAAAAGTATCTGTACAACTAATAGTTATACATATATGAAAACTGGATTTTTTTACTACTTTATTAATGTGTTATCAATTTTTTTATTAATATGTAATGACATCTGTTTACCTGTTTACTGACTGAAGTTGTATTCAGAAGTATATCTGAAAAAGGACATCTCTCATGTTCCAGTGGTGTGTGTGGGTTTTTTGTTTGTTTGTTTTTTGGGGTTTTTTTGGTGTTTTTTTTTTTTTTAAAAGCACTGATGCTTGACTTGAGACTGTCAAATAGAATTAAGCGGTAACTCTTCCCTTAGTAAAGATGTGCCCCCATTGCAATGCTGTAGATGCTCAGGACAACCAACCCTAACAGGGATTTTCCTTTCTTTTCTTAGATGGTTATGGAGCAAGGGAACTGGCTTGTAGGTGGAGATCTACAGGTCCTTGATCGTATTTATTGGAATGATGGACTTGATCAATACCGTCTCACTCCAGCTGAACTAAGGCAGAAATTCAAGGAAATGAATGCCGGTGAGTAAATTTTCCTTGTTCTGTTTCTTCCTGCAAAATTTATTGGAATGCCTGCTGCCTCAATACCACAGGGGCTAGCATTGTTTCAAGGGTGAAGATTTTGAATACTGTCTTAGGTGACATTCTTTGCCTTTTACTGGTGTTAATTTTTATGATCCTCAGGCATTGCATTGCCTGAATACACAAGAGAAGCCCGAGGTTCTGCATTTTAGCTTTCCATGCACACTGGACAAGTCACTAACACAAGAAAAGGTAATTTTTAAATCAGGTTCTGCCACATTTTAACATTATCAGATTTGGCTAAAACCATAGAGGTATGGTTGAGTGCTGAGCTTTCATGCTCTTCTATTTTTAAGTCTGTTCCGTACTGCTTCTGGGGAGAAAAACTTATGACAGTAATGCAAATAGACTAGCGCAAAGTGGAATGTATCACAGTTAAAAATTGTGAGCTAACTGCTAGCTTTATATTGCAGAAGAAACAAAACAGTTTTTCTTACGAAAGCAGTTGTGTTAGATAAAGAAGAGGCTGAGTAATGTCATCAAGCAGCGAACATTCAAGCAGACTGCCTTCATTACGGTAGTGACTGGCAGGCAGCTGCTAAGCACTTCTAAGTGTGAAGGAAGAGCTTAACATCAAAAATGAAAAATGAGATTGGTCCTGAGCTCCTGTCTTTTTTCAGCATGGTCAGTATTTCCAGGATCTGCAGGTTTGAGATACCTGTCTTGATTTTTAGCTAACCCCTAAATAAATATATTTGATAACTGAAAAAATGCTGTTCTCTAGATTTCATTGGTTCCTGATTGGGAAACCTCCCAGTTCTGGTGATTTTGCTGTCTTGCAGGGTATCTTAGTTCATCTCAATTTGCAGAAAGGAGAAATCCTGGTTCTGTCGGGGTGTTTCATCAAAGGATTTGTGATACTTTGGAATAGCAGTTAGCCTTGTTTTGTTCTTACTGTGTGTAAACTGTACTAAGCTGTTTAGGTGAAGGAAACTTATTAAGGCACATTAAATCCCCTTTTATTTGTTTTGTAGCAAATGTGTCCATTTGTTCTCCTGATGATACACTAAGCTTTTAAGGCAGGTAGCAGAGTTTGATTTCATCTCAGAATTTAACTTTATATTATGTGTTCATGCAAGTGAAAAATCCAAAGAGAATATTATAGCTATTGGAGAAGCTAGAGTAATTCTGTGGAAATCTCAGAAATGAAGGAAGCTGATTTATGGTTTGGTTTTTTTAGTATGATTGGTTTTTATTAGTTTTGCTTATGGAGTATAATGATTTTATAATAATTCATAATCCTTTAATGACCTGTGTTTACTTGTTTAATAGCGTTCAGTGGAAAGATTGTACTGTTTGAAGATTTTTTTATGGTTGTACAATTCCTGATAAAATAACTTGCCTTATTTATATCTTTTGTCTGTTTTTTTCTCCATAGATGCTGTCTTTGCATTCCAGTTACGCAACCCGGTGCATAATGGGCATGCTCTTTTAATGCAGGATACTCATAAGCAGCTTTTGGAACGTGGCTACCGGCGCCCAGTTTTACTCTTGCATCCACTTGGAGGCTGGACAAAGGAGGATGATGTTCCTCTCATGTGGCGCATGAAGCAACATGCTGCAGTACTGGAGGAGGGAGTCTTGAATCCAGAAACAACAGTGGTGGCTATATTCCCTTCCCCCATGATGTATGCTGGACCAACGGAGGTAAATATATCAAGAATTTAAAACAAAGCAAAACCCCTTTGATAGTGCACTAAAGTATTTTGTGCTATGCCTGATGTTTGTGCATTGGGTTGTTTAATGGAGAAAAGAGACTAATTTTCCTTGGGAAACCAGACTGTAAAGGTTGGAGGTTTTTGCTGGAAATGGTGGGAGACAATATTGGGTTTATATGCTCCTTTCTTTACAGTTGTAAGGGTACGATAATGATATAATCCTTCCTCCTTTTTTAGATATTGGGTTTATATGCTCCTTTCTTTATGGTTGTAAGGGTATGATAATGATATAATCCTTCCTCCTTTTTTACAGTCTTTTGCAGAAGGAATTATAAGATCTGTTAGCATACCAAATAGTTGTGCTGGATGTTAAGACACTTAAGTTTTATGACTGTTAAGCAAAGGACTATACACAAATTAAGGGGGGGAAAAATAGGGCTTTGTTTATTTTTTTGGCACACTTAATTCAGAGACAATTGTTTCAAGGCTTTTGTATGAAATAATTCTTTGGCAACACTTTCTTTAGAAGCCAGGTCTTATGTGGAATCCGTAGAGGTTTGTGGGAAGCAGCAGAGAGAATAGATGCTCTCATTTGAGGACAGTTCCTTTAGGGGATATTGGTTCTCCATCTCATTACTTTTTTTTTTTTCTTTTCTCTTTTTGCCTCCGTGAGTCACAGGAAGTTCAAATTCTGACCAGGCTCGAGAGGTTAACTCTGTGGTAGCTTTTTGGTAGATAGGAGATCTCAGTAACATTAAATTAGACAACTCTTGCTTATTTTCTGCTGGCCATTTGACTCATCAAACAGAGCTTGCACTGCCTTTCAGTCCAGAGAAAAAAACTGTAGTCCAGATCTAGTTGAGGCGTGGAAGTGAGTTACTGTGGGGAATCTTATACTGTTCCCCGTAGACCTTTTGTGAGAATTAACAGAAATCTACTTCAGTCTTGTAGTCATGAGCATTTGAGGAGGAACAAAATCAACAGTCCTTGTTCTGAACAGAATAAAAGTTTTCTCCTAACCGATATGGCATTTCCAGTGACCTCAGGGTACAGCCTAACAATAATGTTTGTAGCCAAGTAATAAAAGAGGCTCTTCCTTTAATCATTTTCCATAGGTTGTTTAAAAGACATTGGTACCAGATTTGTTTCTGTAGCACAAAATGCTTTACAGAACAACAAGCAGCTGTTAGTATGGTTGTCTGCAGGATTAATGTGGCCTTCCAGTCTGTAAAGATTTTAATGGATATGTTTCATAAGCATCAATTTAGCATTTTTGTATTTTTAACATTCCTGGTAATTACCTTGGAAGAAAAGGAACAGTCCTGTAAGGGAAAATTCTGTATCAAAATGCAATAAATTTACCTACTTAGGAAAGTAAATATGTTCTGAAGTAATATGGATGTATAGAAATGGGAAAAGAGCTGCTAGTTTTATGTCTCAAACATGTAGTTTACATTGTTCTAAATTGTCTTAGTCAAATAGCTTCACTTACTCAAAATGGAGTTCTTGCTTGCTGTTACCTAAATGACAACATGAAACTTAAATTTCTTAACTGTGCTAGAATAGTTTCAGAAAATATGCTGCTAGCTGCTGTGGTATGCTAGAATTTCGTATGTATGGCCCATTCCATGCTTGTAATGTTAAATACTAAAATTATTAGCATGGCTATCAGCATCCAGGTGCTTTCATAGCACCCTATATGCTTGAATATCAGTGGAGTCCATGATGTCTAATGTCTGACTGAAGACAAGATGAAAACTGATACCAATGGTACCCTCATGACTGGTTCCTAATTTCATTATCTGACTACTGATTTACAGAACTCTGTCCATATTGACTGCAAAACTTCCTCCTTGAATGGTTTCTATAACGATGAGTTATAGAACTAACGTAGAACTAACAGTTAGTTACCACTTTGAGAAATCACTTTTGAGCTTCTGGCCTAAAGCTTGTTAACATAAAACAGCATGCACAGTGACTAATGTATGAAACACAATTATTTTGTTTTATGTAAAGATTTGAAGTAGGCAATGCAAATTTTTTTTGTAATAGAAGGAAAATTTATCCATCGCACTGTCCATTTACTACAAGCAGCAGCAACTTTTGTCCTATTATTTGTGGGTTTTTTTTGTCTATCTCCCCTTCTTTTTTTTACCCTTTAGTGATTGACAGATGTTTTGACAGATGTTTATTACTGTTCAACTTGTGAAGCTATTTTACACTATGTAGTTACTGGGTAGACCCTTTAGTTTTGTGGGGAGGTAAGGCTGCACGTGTACGAAACTACTGTTATATACTTGCTGGTTTTTTTAAACTCTTCTCTGAGTATCCTTTGGCAGATACTAAGCTATATAGGTGGTATGACAATTCTTTTGGGGAATACTTCCCAATATAAGAACATGCTGATGTTTCCTGAAGTGGTGTGTCTTTGTTCCCTAAAGTAATGTAAAAGTTATGTTACTTTTGCTGAACTGTACAGTTAAGTTTTCTATTGAAAATATTTCCTATAAAAATAAATTAAGAAAATTCCGCAATGGTCCTATAACATAAGAAGCCTAAAAACTGTCATAAGTGTGCCATATCTAGCAGTCTAGGATCTAGTAAATACTGCAGTCTTTGGGACAAAAAAAAAATCCTCTCACTATTTAGTAAGAGATGCATTTCTAAACAATTTGAAAGCATTTCTTTGGTTGTAGGGTGCGGATGATCGGATAGTCTGTGTGCAGAATTTCCTTTGAAGTATCTTTTTTTTTTTTACCTTCAGTAGTAACTGAGCTATAAGGAAAAAAGTAAAAATCAGGTTGTTAGTTATGAAACCACTCATTTTGAAATGTGCAGTGAAGTAATGTGGGAAAGCTGCTTGTCAATATTTACATTGCCTCAAATATTAGGTGAAAGGGAGTTGGTGCATCCTAGCAAAAATTCAGTAAAGCTAAAGTTTCCAATTTTGACACTGGTTCCTCCCCAGTTATATAGATATGTTAGAATCAAATTATTTCAAAATGATCAGGGAAAAATGACTAAATATTTACCAAAGCTAGAGTTGCTTTATCAATTTTCATCTTGGAAGCCTGTGGTATAAATAGGCAGTCTTAGTGGTCTGAAAGCCTATTCCAAGTGTTCGTGTGCAGTACGTACGTAGCTTATATGTCCTTTGGGTCTTAATATTGACACAGACTAAGTGTTAAAGGCCTGCCTTGGACAACATCCTTGCTAAGTGCACCAGGTGAAAATGCTGAGCATGGGTAATTTTTCTTTTTTAATGTGTAGGTAGGTTGATCAGATCACTTATGAACGCTGTGTTTAAGTAGCCTATCATGTCTGTCTTCTGGTGAGATGTTTGGCAGCTCTCTATTGGTCAGGTATCTTTTTAGAGAAATTACTGTGATTATAAAATAGAGAAATATACGGCTAGATCCGACTAAGCTTCCCAAGTCAGTTGCTTTTGCATTAATCTTTTCATATAAAAGGAAAGTGATGGAGGGTGACAACATCAGGAAGAAATGAGCTAAGAAATGGGTAAGCTCCATCTTTGTTGCCCTGATTATACTGTTCCAAATACTGTGCTAAAGTAACTTTTAAAGTATCCTAAAATGCAGGTGAAACATGGGAATACTATGTCTTAGCTGTAAGTTTGGTGGTGATTCACATAATTGATTCTTTGTTTTGTTGTGGCTCCATAGTGAAAATCGTGTCTGATTAGAGAAAAAGTAGTAATTATACAGTGCGTGTGCATTTTAAGGGTTATATTTTGATTGTTTTCTTCTGCTAACTGTTTTTCCCTGTCTCTGTTCTAGGTTCAGTGGCACTGCAGATCACGGATGGTTGCAGGAGCTAACTTCTACATTGTAGGGCGAGATCCAGCAGGGATGCCACACCCTGACACTGGGAAAGATCTGTATGAACCAACCCATGGTGCCAAAGTGTTGACAATGGCTCCAGGTCTCCGAGCACTGGAAATCGTACCCTTCAGAGTTGCAGCTTATAATAAGAAAAAGAAGTGCATGGATTATTATGACTCTGATCAGTAAGTTGTATTTTTGTTTTAAGACTTTTTGAGCAATAGCTACCTCTTACCCCCCGCCCATATAAAAAAATTCATTTAAATTAAATTCATATTGCTCAAAGATGGCAGTGTTTAGATGTGGTTTTAGATCATGACTGCAACTTGACTTCAGTATGATTTGGGTGTGGTTTCACAGTACAACTAACCTGATCCAACTTTAGCTGCAGCTGCAAGCTTCATTTTTCCTCCCAGGTACTGGAGTTTCTCTGACTCTGGAACATGTTGGCACAGATTGCTAAATCCACAAAAAAGTTACTATTTATTATAATGGTAAGATTAACTTTCTGCTGGTGTATCTTTCTAAAGATGCTTCTCAGGTGTCAGACGATGGAAAAGAAACAATGAGAGTGTGCAGCGGGGAGAAGGTAGTGGACAGGAGAGGGTGACAAATAGCCATTTGCTCTGTTTATTACAATAATGCAAAATGATACCCCAAGTCCATTGTATGTCCCAGGGTTTTCAGCTGGTTTTTGGTTTTGTGTTTTTTTTTTTTTTTTTTTGGGGGGGGCAGGGAGGGTGTTGGGTTTTTTTGATCCAGTTACAAGACAGGTAATTTCACCTCTGCATATTCCGATATTATTTTTCATTTGTGTGGCATAGCAGAGTCCAAAACTCACTATATGTGTTGCTGTCCTGCCAGTGAGTGGGACTGGGAAGGTGACTTGTCATTTTGGTTTAAACGTCTTTATTCAGATTATTGGACTGTACTTTTGTTTTACGTCAAACTGCAGCTGAAGTTAGTACTTGAAATACGAACTGTCAAGCAAGATGTTTTTCTATAAAATAAAAAAATAGGAGTTTTTTCTGACTATTTCCTACTGCTTCTAACTGAAGAAGTATGTCTGTACAACATCTTTGAAGGCGTGAAATCAGCATGGGATGGATTGATCTGTAAAAATGAACCTGTCTCTTATCTCTTCAGCTGCTTATGCTGTAATAGCATTGAGTATAAAAGTCTCCAAGGATGTCACTATGGCTTGTGACAATCAACCAAAAAGTTTTATTCAGCAGCTTGTGTCTTTCTTGGCATGAACTATGTTTGTTAGTGTGCTGGCTTAACACTGATTGTAAGTTATGTAACTGCTTTATATTTCAGCAGTAAATTCCAAGCACCTGAATTAGTCTGCTTTTATTTTCAAAAGCTGCAAAGAGTTATCATCTCTTACATAGCTAAATATAACTTTGTGGTATGTTCTTCTGTTGTTTGGAAATCACAAGCAGGACGATAAAGGCAAATTTGTTGAAACCTGACAAGAATTACAATTACTCTATGACATCCATATGTGTTTAGAAATTTGATGATTTGCTACATTGCAGGTGTTTTAAAATTGAAGCTAATCAGGGATGCTTATTTGACAGTTGTAGTTTGCTGATGATGTTCTTCCTTCCTCCTCCCTCCCATATAAGCAGCATTCCAGTATAAGGTTCTGCCTAGTGCTGTGAAGCTTCTTTTTGGATGGCATTGCAGCAGGTTTTGTTTTGGTGGTGTTTTTTTTTTTTTTCCCCTCAAGTCAAGCTGTGGACAGTAGCATCAGATCAGACCTGTGCCCTGATACATATGGTATTTTCATTTGGAGGAATAAAATCAGAGGGAAGGATATTCCTAGCGTATTTGACATGAAAGTCTTCCTAAACTTATTGCCTCTTAGCTAGCTGTTGAACACTTCACTACCTTTGTGCCTTTCATTATTTGAGATGCATCTAGAAGTCCTCATTGCTGTGCACAGTAACTAGATTGTGGTGTAAATATTGCTGGTTTTATGCAAACCTGTATACATTATAACATAAGGTTTAAAAGACTGTTATACTATGGGTATTTGTCCTGTTTGATGTCCAAGTAATTCAGCAAGTTTTAGACAACATATACACAAAGGTTAAAGTGAAATAGTTATGGTGGTTTGTCACTTCTTGATAATTTGGAATAGAAGGGCAGTAGCGATGTGAGAGGCCAGAATTCCCATTACACGGAACAGAAAATCTTTGTAGAAGAATATTGATTCTGTGGTCATTGATACTGTACTCTTAGCAAGACAGATTTGATTTAGATTCAAGGGGAGTAAAATCATGCATCTGTCATTAGCCAGAGAAAATGATAAAAAAAAAATCTCTGTGGTAACAGGTTTTGCCTTTTGTCACAAGCTGCATTATGTGCACCCTGTTATCCTTTCATCATGCCTGTGGGGACCCTTTGGTTTGAGGCATATTTTTTTCTGTTTCTGTCACTGTCCTGGAAAAGAGACCGTGCTGCTATTAGTGTGTAGTTTTACCCTGCTGCTGTCAGAATGTCAGGCTATTTGTCTTGTCCTTCCCTAGATGCTCTTTGTAAACTAGAGGGTGGACTGGAGTGTGGCAGCAATCCTGTAGATGGCAATGCGGACACATGCAGACTCCCTGAAGAGAGAGCCGTTATTGCTCCTGCCTGCCATAGAGAGAACGCTGTGGTAGGCTCCAGACAGAGTTAGAGCTTGGGTGGGTGCGGCTGGCTGCATTTCAAGATAGTCTGTGTAATGCTGAAAATGTGGCAGACTCCTGGACTATGTGGTGTTTGTAAGGAGGATGGCAGGGAATAGAGGATTGTCTGGAAATACGAGGGGATCAGTGCTGGTGGAAGACCCTCGGGTCTGCAATACTGATGTTTGTGGAAATCTTTCCTAAGCTGACCGCTTACCTGGTGGAAACCCCACATTTTCATGCTGTGTGAAGAGTGTTGTATGCATAGAAGCATTGCTCTCACTTGGTTTGGAAATGGGTAACTTGATTTCTATTGCACCTTTCTCAGTTCTTTGAGGCTTGGAGACTTGACAGTCAATTAGGCAATTCAAGAATTTACATCAGTAATGGATTCACGGAAGGTTATGGCAAGTGGATTTCCCTTGGACTGAGCTATAGCTGGGCTGTGTGTCTTAGCTACTTAGGAAGTAGTTATTCTCTCCCCGAGTGGTCATCCCATCTGTTCTTTCAGGTCTCCTGGTCTCCTAGACTCCTCTATCTGGGAAGGTGCTTGTGAGAAGCCATAATGGACACCATCTGCTATCTTGAGTGTCTTTCTAATTTGGCAGAGTTGGACCCACACCTGACTTGGCAGCAAAGACATGCAGAGGTTATTGCAGTTGGGCTCTTCACTAATGTTAAAGAATTATCTTTCTGCTTCTGAAGGCAAGCCCAAGCCATGGGGATGATGGGGGATGAATCTTCGGCTAGTGGTGATAGGTTACCAAAAGCTTGATCCAACTGCCGGAGGAATGTCTGACAAGTTAGGGCTGCAGCATTAGCAATGGCGGAGAGTTGCTTTGCTTGTGACATCGCTAAACATTCATGCTCAGCTTTTATGAGAAAGATGTAACGCTTGCTGATGGCATTCTATGTGTGCCTGTGGGAGTAGGTTTTCATGTGCAGGGTTGGTACGGATCAGCTACGTACCATAAGATTCTGGGCAACAGTGTGATACCTTGCTGTGGCGAAGCTGCTGGTGACCTGGTGGCAAGCTTGGGAAGCTCAAAAAGCATACCACTTGCCCTGCCTTCAAATTAATAACAAAGGCCCGCCCTTCTCAGATGTGCTGCCTGTGATTCCAAGAGGTCATTGTTCTTAAGGCCTTCAGCTCCCAAAGGTATCCATGAACATGCCATTCTGTGGTGTTAATATAGAAGTTATGTTTGTTTCTCACTTCTGTTTGTATCCTCTGGAGCACATGCTGCCCTTGGAGTTTCAGTAGACCTGGTATCTCTGCTTGGGTACAGTCTGGAGAACGTGACTGTTAACTTTGGGTACCAGGGCCTCATGCTGCTGGTTAACAGTGTTGAGCCGCTGTGGTGCTGTGTTGGAGCTGAAGTCACTTGGCAGCAGGTGTATCTACATGTACCTCTGTTAATAAGGAAAGGCAGAGAGATCTTGGTTGCATTCAGGGATAATCGTGGAGCACTGCGTGTGAGGAACGGGGGTAAAAAAAGACTGATGTAAAAGCCTTTCTACTAGCTGCACAGCAATTGTAGTTGCAGAGTGGTGGACAAAGTTTAACTTGTTTGACTAAAGTTACCCTTTAAAATATTAAGACCTGTGAAGAACCAATGACTTGAAACTATAGTTGTATTTTGTCTTGTGAAGCCACCACAATTTTTAATTTTTTTCTTGGACATCTTAGAACTAGGTTTAGCACCTCATGGAACTACAGTCTGAAAACGTATTTTTGAAAAAGATGTGTCTAAAACTAAGATTTAGGAAAGGGATTTGAGGAATGCATTTGAAGCGGTGCAGATTTGAAGCGCAAGTAGAGCTAACTTCATTTTATTTTCCCTTTGGTCAAAATGAGGGTAGCAAAAAAAAAATAATTCCCTTTTTATTGTTGCTGAAGTCAGACAGCAAGCCTTAATCTAAGTTTATGTGGGAAGCTTGAGCATTTCCACTTGCATAGAATTCTGAAGAAGTAATACATATAAAAGCTGGTATGAATATTGGTACAGTCCTTTGTTTATCATAGTTTTTCCCCTTTTAGATTTCATAGAGTTTTGGATCAATAATTGAATATGTCCAACCATGTTTTGGAAAAGTTTACAGGAAGAATTCTAGTTAAAATGGAGAAATTCCAAATGAATGAATGACCTGTGAACCACTATTAGACTAAAGTGTAAAGGAAAAACAACTAAAGAACCAAGCAACCAACAGAAACCACCACCACCTCCCAAAAAATCCCTACCCGATGCTGAAATCCCTTCAGAGAAACAGTTACTGTGTTTCTTCAGCCAAAAAGGCCTCTCGAACAGTTACCACAAACAAGTATGATTTGGGATTGGTGGCTTAATAATAGTGGTTGTTTGGGTGAGCAGAGATTCCCAATTCTTTACAGAAGATCAGTCCTATAAAATGCAGCCACAGACTGCTGCTGAGAAAAAACTCAATTAAGAAAGGAAATAAGTCTGGCAATTAAAAAAGCCACAACAGTGTCTGGAAAAATGGAATTTTTCTTTTTTTTTTTTTTTTTTGTCCTGAAAGAAAACTGATGAGATCATTTTGGCTAAAAGAAACCCGTAAGTAAGGTTACTGGAGCAGACTGTTCATGCTTTCTGTAAAATGTGAATGAAGCATGAGTATCTGTGAAGAGGAGAGATTTTAACTTTATATAGTTTATTCCCAGAACCTTTGATATGGTTTTCATGACTGCTTTGATACTATGAAGCCATACTTACAGGACAGCTGTTCCAACTAAGTACATACTGTTCCCAGTATGTTACCTGATTTTTAAAGTGATGGTAAGAGGCTGAGATAAGCACAGTTGACTGTCCTCCTTAATTTAGCAGTGTGAAATATGGTTTCTCAGTTAGCGGTAGTACATAATTTAGGATACATTGAAACATTACAGCAGCTTAGAAGACTTAAACCCTCCTGCCAGTCAGAAAGGAATTTCATTCAGAGCAGGTAAAGGATTTTCTTTGGATATGTTGATATTGATCACACTGTTGTGTTCTACTTTCACTAGCAGTTTGTTCATGGCCAGTTAGGTTTTGGACCTAGCTGATACTAGCTGGTTTGTTCAGCATCATGGGGCATTCCCAAGGCATAACATAGACTGATGTAATGAAGACTTGAAACTGTAAGGGACAACGTTCTGCTCCTGTAGGAGTTATGGTGTAGCAAAGGCAAATTTAAATTCAGTGAAAATCCTTCTGAAAAGGGTTGTAAGGTTAGAGTTCACTTCATGACAGATCCTGTTCAGTAAGTGTGAAGTTGGAGAAGGAGAATTGTTAAAGGGCTGAACCCCAGATAAGGAGGCTGTGAATTGTCCTAGGAGTTAGTTGAATCTAAAGTTTACCAGCTGAGTAGAACATGGCAGTAATTTTGAAGCCAGACCAGGTTGAGTAAGTCATGTTATTATTTTATTTCCATACATTTGTTTCCAAAACCCGTATTTTTATGAATAGGCAAAACTATGAATGAATGATCTGTATTTTTATCATGAGTCTTGCATTTAAGAGTAACTTCTTAAGACCTTGAGAGCACCAGACATTGTCTTCCACAGAGCATGGGAATTCCAAGGTCATTTGCACAGTGCCAGACACCCTAACAGAAGGTCAAGGTTCCCAAGATTATGACTGATCTTTAGTACTCCCAAGTGAAAAATCAATTACGTAATGTATATTATGCTTAGGTTAAACCTGTAGGGAATAATTGTTGAAGTGGAAAAAATATTCTCCTCAGTCACTGTATTAAGGTACTGTATTGACACCTCAGAGATACGGCCGAGGTTTCGTCTAGGACTGCAGGCATCTTTATGCGGTCATTTCCCACTTGCAAAACGGTGATAACTTCTTTGTTTTGTCACAAGAACTGTAAGGTCTTTGCAATCTTAGCCTCATACACTGCTCTTAGACTGTTTACGCTCATAACAAAGCATAAATAGCTGTCACTGTTGCTGGGGCTTCTTGTGGTATTGTAGTAAAAAATAACTGCTGAATGCACAAAAAAGGGAAATCCATTTAACAGATTAAAACATTAGTCTTTGTAAATGAAAGGAAAGAACTGGTGTATGAATTCTTAATCTGTGTGGTTTGTAGTGTCCTTTGAGTCTGATGCTCAGTTACTGTGAATAATATGAAGATTAATTAACAGCACAAATTTGTTCCTATGTTATTCTGAATAAACCACTTACTACTTTCCAAATGTAAAATACTATCTTGTGCACCTGTGGGTATCTGTATATACATATAGCTCTGTGTGTGGAAGGAGGGCGCAATCTGAAGTGTAAGAAAAGATTCATTTTCTCCCTTTGCTAGATCTATGAGAGCACAGTGAAGTTATGTCTTTTCCGCCTGCCTAGCTTTGTCATCCGTAAGTAAGGAGATTTCACAGTGTTTGTATGTAAGGCTTTTTCCACACTGTGAGTGTAATAGGATTCTAGGATGCTATGCCATGGAGCAAATGCCAGTCTCAATGTAATGTGTTTCAAGGCTGGTTTTCTGTTGACAAGCTTTTGTTGTGGATGTATTTCTGCTTTTTTTCCCCGCTTTCTTTTGGAGAATGCTTTTAATTGCATTGGCACCAAATATGACGTCAATACCAGTCAAACTCAATTGATAGTAGAAGGTCAAATCAATATCACAAGCATTTACTAACATACAGTGTCGCTCGAAGAAAGCTAATTTCAGCAGCCACTGATAAAAATTTCAAAGGCACTTAAATCCCATGGGTTAAGTTTCATTGAGAGTCATTCCAAATCTTGCTTGAGAATGGATTGGGTGGCTTTGACATTTATATTTCATAGCAGCTTTAACGGTCAAATGTTTCCCCCTCTTGTGTTCCAGCCAACTCCATTTTATGTAGAATAACTGCTAATATCCTAAAAATTCACTATGAACAAAATTACTTGGCTCTTCTTTCTGGTTTCTTTTTCCACAAAAGCAAATTACTCATACTGATATGCTTTATTTCAAAATGCTCCTCATTCACATCACACCACAGTACCAGTACCGATAAAGTATTTATGCTTAGTGGAAATCTCAGTTTCTGATATTCAAGAGATTTTATTTTTTACCATTAGCAAAGACAACGAGTATTGGGCAGTTATTCAAATCCTCTGTTTTAGGTGGGAAAGTGGCAATTAAACTGGAAACAATAAAATAGCAAACGCAGTAATTTTTAAAAAGGCAAAAATTACCGTGTCGTTTCAACATATGGCATATATTGCCAAAACTTCATTTGAGTCACTTTAGTGATTACTAATTAAAGTAGTTTTTTTAAAGAAAAACTCATTCAAAAGAGAAGTTTTGGCTAATGAGAGGGCATAATTAGTACTTTTGTACTTTTTATAGTATTTTTGAAACATTTCTAGAAATTTTATGAGGTGCTGACTATAGTATGTTCTTAAATGGCCTTCGCTCATATTTTTCTTTCCTTATGGTTTCTATAGATCTCATTAGCTTCTTTTGATGTTTCTCTCCTGATATCTCTGATTCTTAGAGCTGCTTTTTATGCAACTAGGAATAAGAAGCAGCTAAAGGAATTGGGGGTCTTGATTGAAGCAAACTTACTGACATACCTAAAGTTATTGTCTTAGTACCTTTATTTCACTTGTAGGGCACGGGAGGAAGTTGAGTGTTTTTCTGAAAACTTAACAGGCAAGGAGAGGATAAAGCAGCCAACATTTTTTTTTTTTTTTAATGCTTGAACTTTGGTATTGCTGCCACACATGGAGAAACTTTATAGCACTTGTTTTACTCTCCTGTTCCTGATCATCTGAAGACTTAGTATTTTTTTTGCTAGAATTAACCAGGTTTATCACTTCCCCACATATATTTTATAGAAATGTTCTTTGCAAAGAACTCAAGTTACCTTCAAGCGGTGTTAATGAACAGTAGGCATCTCTCCGCCAAGGAACAAAATTTTTAGGCATTATAAATAGCAGTAACATAACTCTTTCTCCCATGGGATTGCATCAACTTTAAGTTTTCATTTTTTTGTAATTTATATTTTGCAGAATTGAAGCAAAGTAGGGGTTTTTTTTGCACTGTTGTGACACTTCAGGAACCCACAGTCCCAAATTGAGAGCAGTAAGAAAAGAGCATGTATGGCAGTGCTGCTGTGTAAATGTATACAATCCAAATCAAAAAGTTATGGGGTTTTGAGCTAGTGGTTTTGAGAAAGGGAACTGTGGAATGCTTTCTGCATCTTGCGAACTTCCATACCCTACTAAGCATAGCTCAGCACTTAGAGCCAAGTTCTGCCCTCTGATGCGCACACTTGGCTCTTGTTTCTATCTGAGGCATGTGCATCTGAGATCAATACTTGGCTTTTATTTCAAACAGACAAGTAAAGAATGAGTGATGCATACATGTTGCAAATTGAGCAAATGGCGTAAGTAAAACTGCATATTTAATTTAAGAATAAATGATTTTTCCTTTGGAGCATTTGGTAGAACTCTGGTATTCTTGTCTTGCTTTTACTGTTTCAGTCCTGTGAGGACCAAGAGTTTAACTTGTGGAGCTTTTGCTGCTTATGACCGCATGCCTGAGAAGTTAATACTAATTTAGATTGTACTGTTAACAATGATAAATAATCCTGATCTGGGTTCATTTGTGCATTTTTCGAACTGAATTCTGTTGGGTTTTTTTTAAAGAAAAATATCTTTAGGGGAAGGTATTTTTATTAATCCCCTGCTTTTTTCTTTATTTGGAATTGTATGTGCCACATTGCCAATATGCATATATATATATATATATATGTAAATGCATACTCTGTGACTTGCAATGGCCCAGCTGTGGAGCTTGCCTCTAGACTCTGAGGCTTTTACTTTCTCTGTTCTGCAAACTGTCCTTCACTAGAATTTTGTGCAGTGTTGTTTTTTCACATTCTCTAGTGGCACTGAAATGACCTTCTTCAACCAGCACATAGGGCTGGTCTGCTGCCACGGCAGGGCGAGGGGCAAAATAGGATGGCTGCTGCTGCTTAGCAGAGGGCTGAGACAGGAGGTGGGGGAGATGCAGTCCTCTCACCAGCAGTTCCCTGTTTCCTCACAGAGAGCGAGCCAGGCTAGATGGAAACATAGACTCAATTCAGTCCACAGGAGATCAGTTGGACCGTGCTGCTAAACCTCAGGAGTTACCTAAGTTGAATATTGTAGAGGGTGTGTATTCTGGAGATTTACTGACATTGCTGGCCAAATGTCTGGAAATGACAGTTGCTATACAGCATTATACCCCCTAAAAGAAATGTATAAAGTATCAAGAAAGCAGAAGGAATATGAGAAACTTTGCCTGCTTTTAAAATATGTTCTTTTTTCCCCCCTCCTTGCTCCCATCCCTCTCCCCCCTTGCCCCTACCCCTACTCTCTCAGCCACGAAGACTTTGAGTTTATATCGGGGACCCGCATGCGCAAGCTGGCTCGAGAAGGACAAAACCCACCGGAAGGCTTCATGGCTCCTAAGGCTTGGACTGTGCTGACAGAATACTACAAATCCTTGGAGAAGGCTTAGGCCTCTTATTAACTGCAGATCAACCTTTGACGCCTGATTTATTTACGAGAAGGGGACCACACAGTCACCGTTCATGTTGCTTTGTTGTGGTGTCTGTCAGGAAGTTCTTCTCTGAAAACAGACTCTTTCTCCCTAACTTAGCATCATTCTTTGCCTGTCCTTATGGGTTCTATTATGTCCTGGCACCTAACTAGCTGCTGGTTTTAATGTCTTCTCTTTTATTACAGTTAATATTCTTGCAGTAGGATTTTTAACTCTTGTCTTTTTTTATATTTTACTGCCTCTGTTCTATGGGTTCTGCAGCTGTTAAATAGATGCAGCTTTTCTCATATGTTATTTAAACTGCTGGATAGTGTCTGCTTTTAGTGGTTTCCAGGAGAAAATGTAATGGTTAGAACCTTAACTATGGGTAGATTATCTATACATTGAAAAAGTAAATAAGTTTTAAAACATCTGTAAAAGTGTCCTCATCTTTAGGTCATCGTCATCTCCAGAAGCACTTAACGTTAATTTCTCACTATGTAATCAAAAAGCAGAGTTCTTTATGTAGCATAACTAAACTTTTTTGCTTTCTTTGTTTAGTTTTGGAGGTCGTTGAGTTGTCTGGTGATTATCTTCTGCTGTGGACCTGTAAAGATGGCCAAGTAATGAATAAAAGAAAATATCTAGTTTTCACTTTGATAACTAATCCAGATTTTTTTTTAATATGTGCTTGTTGCCATGGGTGTCAGTAGTGAATGTTTTATTTCGTTTGATATAACCTGACAGTCTTTGGTTCCAGATATACTTGTTCAGCCTACTACAACTTTAAAAAAAAGTATGACAGACCAACCTTGAATTCATGTTTAATTATTGCAAGAAAAATTAAAAAAAAATCCTTGGATCTTGGCATTTCCTGAGGCATTTTCTGGCTATTTTTCAAGGTCTCCAAAGAGTAATCTTCTCTTGATTCAACTTTGCTTACTTGAAAGACAAGGCATATGTTGTTCTTCTAGGATTCTTCAAAAATCCTGAAGTTGGTTAATTCAGTATGTGCAACATTAACTGATAATGGAAAACAAAAAAAAATGGAAAGTAAAACCTTCTTTAAGTGTAAAGTAACACTGACCTATTGGGATCTTTTCAAGGATTTGCAGGTAATCAGTGGAGCAGTCATAACTCTTAGCCTATTAGCTAGAAACTCTCATATCCTTCTCACAGAAACTTACTTTTCTGTTGTTAAACAGTGTATACAGGAGGAACCAGCTCAAAATTGTTATTGGAATGTTGATACTGTCCTGCTGCTGAGCCTGGATGAAGCATATGTTCATCTAGATTTTTTTGGATGGGGGGAATGCTGCGATAAGGGAACCTGTGTAATGAATGGGACAAATGCTGCTTGCAATCTTTGTTTAGTTGTTCACAGAAGTACTTAAGACAAATGCTTTGAGAATTACTTCCTTCTCTTTTCTTCCTCTGTCTCTTTGAAGAGATGTAGAAAGTGTCTTTTAATGGGATTCTTACCTCTGATAGAAAGTAAGGCAGATTTGGGAAAAGACAAGAGGCATGTTTATTAGTGAACCACAACAATTACTTGAGACTGTGTTTTGGTAGTGTAAAGCTTATTTCTTCAGAATTGCTGAACAGGTTTTCTTCAAACTTGGCTTTCTTTTTAGATTGTATCAATATTTAGGATGTGCAAAATCCAGAAGAAAGAGTCAGTTCATCTGTGTGCAGCTGTTCATGCAAAACTTCAAGTTTAACTATGAAGGTGAACAAGAGTTATCAGCTGCTAAAATGGGATTTGCTGTTGGAAGTTGGAGTTTGGACTCTTTACTGTCAGGTTTGATTCTTCTGCTAGCTATGATGAAACATAATAAAAATATTTTGGCAGAATAGCAAACACAGGTGAAAGTCTACAGAAGTTAAAATTTTAAAAATGCTATGTGTGCTATGTGAAATCCGGAAAATAAGTGGGAGTGGTGAGTGTGAATGTGAATCATCCTGTAAAGTTAATTTAGAAGCAAAAAAAAATTAATGCAGTGATAACAGGCAGATCTAGTTTTCATACTTAGCTGGCTTGGTGCTGAGGCCCTGTTGTTACAGTGCTTCTGGAAAGCATTCCTTGCAAGGCCTTGTATTAAAGAAACTTTCAGGTTTATTCTAACTTTAAGCCAACAGCCATGGCATTCCCAGCATAATGCTGATTAAGAACAGGAGCATCTAGTTGATTTGTGGGCAGGACTTGCTCTATACAACAATATTGTCCTGTATCATATGAGCTTTCACTGTAGAGTTCAAATTTTTCTTGTTGCCTGCAGCTGCCTTATTTAAGGAAGCTGTACTTACAGAAAAGGACTGCCCCAGAAATTATTCTTTTCCCGGTGTCTCTTTCTTTAGCTTTTCTCTGCCTTATCTTAGTGGATAGCATTGTCAGTTGGCCAGTTCAACTTCAATAAGGGTGCTTTGGCATTTGAGGCTTTTCTGAGACAACAGTTGGGGGTCTTCCAGGAGGCAGCAGCAGGACTAATGAGGTAATGGTTGTTGCACCCAGCACCTGTCTTCCCTTACCTGCTCTGTCACCGAAGAGCAATGACCTCAGGAACATGCCATACAAAAGTAGTAATACTCTTGAACCATATGATGGATGTGAGGAAAAGCAGGATTTAACTTTCCAGCTGGGAAAATAAAAAGCTCTATTGTCTCATTTCTTCAGTTCCTAAACCAACTCTTTTTTGCTGGAAAAATACTGATAAGTACATGAATCACAAATCTAAGCAGTTATATAGGTGTGTTCTTTTCTTATGAAGAACAGCAAAATCAAACTTCCAAGTATGTCCTTTTTCTAAAGGTCATTTTGCTTTAACAATCAAGAGGAATTTTACTCTGTTCTATAAGATGAAAAATGTCAAAAAGTGTTCCCCCTGCCTCCCACCTTCTGCCCCTACATTGATCAACATTATAAATGGTTCTTTACCTGTTACTCTTGCACAGGATAATATATGGCTATTGTCCTGTGCTTTTTGTACAGTCTCAGGATGATTATTCACTTCTAGCTGATCATTCCGATGTGTTGAGCATGTGATGTGTGAAAGTAATAACACCCTCAATCCGTATGGCTGATAAAAGGACAATCTGGACTTAGCTTTCCAAAATACTAGGATTAATGAGGTAGGTGGAGATTACCAAAGTCTTATCCTTGGGGTTAGAGAAATGGTACAAGATTACTATGTCTCCTAGGTGAAATGGTTGATTCCAGATGACTTTGATTCCTGCAGTACCTATGACCAACTGAAGAAAAAGGAAATTTTTTTGTCAAGAAGCTCATGGCCGAGAATTCTGTTTTCCTATGTGAGCTCCCATATGCCTGTTTTTCACTAACATGAATATTCAAGGTAACTTTTCAAGTAAGGAGCTACAGATTGTGATGGAAAAATAGTAGATGAATGCTGAGGATGCTGACTTCTATCTAATTTTTTTCTTTCAATAAGGGATCTGAGTACTAACAACACAGTAATACATCAGAGAGGAGAAATGGAAAATGTAGATTAGGTCATAGGTTTTTTTAGATGCAGTTTGGCGCTAACCAAGCTTTTACATCTGGAATAATTTAGAAGTCAGGAGGGGGAGGAAATGAGTGGATGTCTTGGCATGGTGGCAATGGTGGTGGTGGAAATAGAACGGGACTACCATGAGCTGTGTAGCCAATACTGTAATTGACTTGAGTTTGGACCTCCCTTCCCTTTCATATTTCCTTAATTTCAAAAAGTTCTACAGGTGGATCACATGGAGGTTAAACTTACTGCCTTTCCATGCTACAGAAAGAATAAAAGGTACTTTGAGCATCCTGACCAAATATTAAGAGAGTAGTCCAGATCCTTTTTCTCTTTCTGACACATTAAAGATGCCAATCAATGTATTAGTCCCTTTCCCTGTAAAAGCTGACAGCTTCAAAAACAAGTGTGTCTGTGTCACTTTCAGTATTTACACACATGGCATCCCTTGTGTCTCTGGTCATGAACCTTCAAGCTTTTGTGCTAGGCACTGTAGGAACACAGAAAAAAGTTCTCATCTCTATTTCATTGTGAGTCAGAAGATAAGTTTACTGCATCTTTCTTTGGCACCATCTCCAAAGACAGGGAAAGGAAAAACTATTCCTCAACTTAATATAGGAGAATCCACAGGAAAAAATAAGATGGAAACTGAATCTTCATTTAACTTTGCATGCATGTCTGTTTATAGGAATGGGATTTACTGTGGTGCTTGAATGCTCGTAAGAAATGTGTAGGAATGGTATTCCATTCCTCAAACCTGATGCAGAATCCTTCACTGCTACTTGTAAAATAGTAGAGACTTCAGCCTGGAGGAAGCTGACCTAATTAAATGCTAGAATGAAAGCGACTGATAGCTCAGAATTAGTATTTTGTTGTTCTTTATGAATAGGTTGCAGAAACTTGCTTACTAAAACTCCTGGTTTAGATGCTGTTGGAGGAGAATGACACTAGTTCCATTTTTTTCATGTTTAGAAATTTTTACAAGATGGAACTGAGAAGCTGGATTGCCAAGGGTAAATTTAAAGCCTTCAATGACCAGCTCATTGGATATGAGAGTTCCTTGCCAGCAGCCAGACAGGTGTCAGGTAAACATAGGATTTAAAGGAAGACTGTGCTGAGGCTTCTGCTCAGTTGTGTTATTTTACCTTGAAGAAAGCCTGAGGGCTGGAATAGCAGGGCCTCTTTTAAGTTTACTTTCTCGTTTCACAAAAAATTTTTTGATTATGAATATAGCTGGATTTTTACTTGGCTTTTGAAGTGTCCATTGAAGGCTTTTCTTTGTCTCCTGCAAGCTCTGTGTCTGCTCTTACGGTATTAGGATATTTTTTTTTTACCTGTATCCCTTTTCATTATTTAGTCTTTATTAAAATCACTTCTTTCTTTATGGGAGGATATATATGTGCATGAGCCAGAATCATGCCTTCAATGTTTCCAGAGCTGTTTGCCCTAGAAACCTCATCTTGATATCATTTTGGAGTTGAAGGGGGAAGGCAACTACACTAAAAGCTAGAAAACACTGCTTTAAAGCCCCATCTGGAATGCTTAGACAGTAAATGGCTCCAACTTAAAACAGAGAATACAGAGACTTTATATGCCATAAAACTGAAGGAGCCTTGGATTCAGTTTGACTGTCGCCTGACCTTCATGTTAGAATCCATCTACACAATGCTTTGAAGTATGATTGTAGTCAGAATGCTACCTGTCTATGTTTAAAAGGAAGGGAAAAATAAATCTGTTTCAGTATAAGCTTCAGTGGGGTGGAAATAGTGCCCAAATCTTGCTCTTATCCTCTGCAAACAAAACTGGTTTTGTCTGTGGAGTCCTATGCCCATCACTCTGAATTGCATCGTATGAGAAGAATACAAACATTTTGGCCATATCCAGTTATTTTCTTCTCATAACAGCAATTAAGATTGCAAGTAAAAGATTTGCAGTCTAAGCTGTGAGTTTTCAGTTTCTGCCGAGCACCTGCGGATCTCCAGATTTTCCACCCAGATGACCTGTGTCTGAATTTTTGTGGTCTAAATGAATTATTTCTGCAATGATTGATGGTAAAAGTTGCTGCAATAATTGTGATGAGACAGGTGAGAAACACCAGTATCCATGTGTTAATATTCCCTGAACATTGTTGGTACATTTTATTTATTACAAAACATGACATTTTGTTCAGGAGGACAAACCCACTCTTCTAAAATGGAAACATTTCTCTGGTTTCAGGAGCACTCCTCAGAGAAAGATAAAACGTTTAGGCTTTTGTACTGTTTGATTTCATCAACAGCTTTCTCAAAGGCTTAAGTGGAAGCAGAAGAGACTCCTTGACCCTTAGACATTGGGTTTAAATGGGTTGTCTTGCTGTAGAATGGAAAACTGCAGCCAGATAGTCCACGGAAGTTTTTTTGCAGGGTTGCTCATGTGTCATTGAGTTCTGCCTTGTTTATAGATCATCTACGACCTGTGAAAAACAATATTTTGATCATTTGATTCAATTGTTTCCAGACAATGAAGACAATCCTGAGGCAAGACTATGTTTAAGCATAACTTTCCACTAGGAAAAAGTTTAGTGCTATTATAGTTTATATTTAAACTAGGATACAGTCTGAAAGATCCAGTGTTATATGAGCAAAAATTTCCTATCGTACTATGTGACAGCAGAGCAATAAACATGCCATCAGAGTCAACATCAGAAGTACAGTGCAAAATGCTAAGTATTATTGACTCTTCTTCATTAGAGACAGTTATTTATAACTCCTTTGTTCATTATTTCTTCATGGAAGAACATTGCTTCTTTCTGAAAACTGAAAATCTGTTTGCCTTACTTGGTAGTTAGAGACACTCAGAATGGCAATGATTCTTCATAATTTTTACTGTTTTGCTGTGAGTATTTTTAAATACGTACATACTTCTGAGCTCCACAATGAAATGACTTTGAAAAGAACATTGAAGTTTTAAAGTTTTTCTTTGAAAACATTCTTGGCTATTTTACTTATAGTAGTTTGGTCATTTTTCCCTCTGTACAAATTTTTTAAAAAAAAGTCTTATAAAGGTCAATCTTATGAAGAGATTGGGTACAGAATTTTCATCAGCTATTAGAACAACTATAGCTGGTTTCCTTTTGATACAAGCTTTTGACTTCAGGGATGTCCTTCATTCTTCTTGTGAGGATTTCTTTTCAAATACTTTGTGCTGGAGAGAAGTTTATTTAAGATGATGAGCTGCTGATGGTGGAGAATTCCAAGGTAGCCTCATTCAAGCACTAACAATAAAAGACCACATCTTGTAACATGTAATTGTTCGTTGTGGTTTAACCCCAGACGGCAACTAAACCCCACACAGCCGCTCCCTTGTTCCCCTCTGGTAGGATGGGGGAGAGAATTGGAAGGGTAAAAGTGAACAAAGCAAAACAAGGCATTCATTCCCCGCTTCCCATGGGCAGGCAGGGGTTCAGCCATCTCCAGGAAAGCAAGGCTCCATCATGCCTGACAGTGACTTGGGAAGACGAAGGCCATGAGTCCCAATGTCCCCCCCCTTCCTCCTTCTTACCCCAGCTCTATATGCTGAGCATGACGTCATACGGTATGGGATATCCCTTGGGTCAATCAGGGTCAGCTGTCCCGGCCGTGTCCCTTCCCAACTCCTTGGGGCCTGCCCCCCCAGCTTCCTCGCTGGTGGAGAGGGGTGAGAGACAGAAAAGGCCTTGGCTCTGGGTAAGCCCTGCTCAGCAATAACGAAAACATCCCTCTTATCAACACTGTTTCCAGCATGAATCCAAAACACAGCCCCATAGCAGCTGCTATGGAGAAAATGAACTCTACCCCAGCCAAAACCAGCACAATTTCAAAAGAAAATTTTGCCTTTTCTGTAGTCATAGTTGGAATATAAATGCAAATTCAAAGCAGCATGTTCTGTCTAAAAGATGTGCAGAAAGAAATGAACATTCTTCAGTCATTGGTTTTCTGGGAAAAAAAAAAAAAAGCACCTTCCTTTTCACATTTTTAATGTACTTGAAAAATGAAACATGAACATCCTGATCCACCCATTTCCATACTTAAAGATGTGTCTTGATAGGAGACCAACATGTTTTCTCTCTGTTATTCAAACAGTTGCATTGTCTTCAGTGTGAGGATTTGCTGAATTTTGTCAATGAACTGAAAATCATGATCTATCTAGCCTCATCCTACACTAGGCAGTTTCAAGCAAGCAAACTCATCTTTCCATTTAGACATACTTAATTGACTTTTTTCACCTGTATGTAACTTGCAACAAGTCCTCATTTCAGATTTTTCCACATAACCGTGTAACTAATGAAAGAAAATTCAGCCTCTTTACCCATTCTTGGTTTGATTATTATCCTACATATGTCTGTAGATCTTGAAACTAATGCTAAGAAAGTAAGTGCATTTCCACATTAATTTTGTGATGTTAACTCTGGAAAATATCATTGATGTTCATCAATGTGAACTTGAAGAAAGATCTGGCTGCCTGTAGAGAAATGAATTGTATTGAGAACCTGCAGAATGTGTGCTAACTCTCCTCTGTGACTGAATGTTGGAATACACAGAAGCTTTTATTTTGACAGAAAAGGGGTAAGTCACCGTTTTCTTAAATGAGGGTTTCCAAAGAAATAGGCTTATCTTAACTAGCCAAATAAAGACAAAAGCGTAGCTTACAAAATGATCGGTACAAAGTAAAGAAGGCCTGCCCACTGAAACCCAGAGATTTGTGGCTGTGTATATCCCCAGGGAGACTGCCACTGAAGTGAAGAATTCCAGCATTGAAGAGGATTTTACGCAGTATGAATTTATTATGCATTTCATGGTTCCTGTGGAATTTTCAATGTCTGCTCAATCTCCATGTGCAATTTAAAAAAAAAAATCTGCTCATAGTACGTTCTGCTCTTGTATCTTTTTCTTCCTTTTCTCATAAAATATTACTACTGTTTCAGGCTGAAAATTTTCTTGACTTGGATGTGCCGAGGGAAGCATTGCAGTTTGCAAGGGAGTTTGTGCAGTTTACAATTTCATCAGTCGGCCATGATAACTATGAAAGAAGGGACTGGAGAGCGTTCTGTGACAATGGAGTTTCTGATTTTGGTCAGGGCTTGTATAACAGGGGCCTACAATCTTATTTTGGTTTGCAGACTACTACAGGTGTGTAGGGATTTTTTTGTTTGGGTGGTTTTTTTTTGTTTGTTTTAGTAATCATTAGTCAGCCTGTGATCTTGTTATTGTTTAGTTATCTTTTAAGGTTCCTTTCCTGGTAGTCTGTGAGCCTTTCTGGGAAGTGTGGTTCACAAGTTTAAAATCATTGCTGTAGAGTAACAGTAAGTTTTCATGAACTTTGTCAATATAAAATTACAAAGTACAGGAGCATTCAAAGAAACAAGAATAAAAATGAAAGGAAAGAATAAAAGAAGATTATAAATTAAGTAAAGAGTATTTGAGGGGTTAGCATGTTCCCATTTAGGCCAAACTCCATTTTACATCCACCACATGCAAGAAAGTTGCTGGTATATATTGACTGTCTGGGTTTGTACATTACCACAAATGCAGGCAAGACCCCAGTGAAAGCTAAGACGACAGCTCCAAGCCAAGCAAGGCTTAGAAGGCAAGTATCTGAAGGAAAGATGGCTCTTGCCTCCCAATTAAAGAAACGGAGCAAAAGAGGAACCGAGACCCTGAACTTGCTGGATCTCTTGTACGTTAGATATGGAGTTAGAGCCAAGGCAAATACCACTACTTTTATCTGGTGGAATGTTCATCTAGAATAGTCTTGTGTACACAAAATTATGAACCTTGTCAGTGTAAGAAGAAATCATGTAGAGTACTAATGTTCTTGCACTTGCTTTTCTAATGAGATTGTCTGCCATGTGGTTGCTGCTTTAATCTTGGCTGCTTTGGGATTATTTGTCTTGGGCCTGACAGCCTTGGCCTTTCATACTTAGAGTTTACCTGGACTCTAGCTATCTTTGTGAGGCTCCAGGGGCTGGTTCTGTTTGGACTCTCAGCTGCTTTCGCACTGTGGCGGATGCTGGATCTGTTTCAGAGCCAGATTTTTTGGGTTTCCTCAGCGTGCTTTTTGGCGAGCTTTGCTATTTTTACTCTCTCTGGAGCATGTTTTTGTGGTCTGTGGTTTTGAGGGTGTGGGTTGTGAGTTTTTTTTGTTGTTGTTGTTCCCCTCTCATATTTGTGGAGCTGAAAGCAACAGTTACTGTAGCAAGAACCAAAGTGTCCTAGTTCATCTTTCTATACTTCTGCTGCTTTTCATGACACAACTTCCAGTTAACAGCCTACTTGCTGAGAAACAGAAAGCCTTGATACTGTGCAAGCACTGTCCAGCAATAGCCAAAACATTGATCTGTTACCATTACTGTTCTAGTCACAAATCCAAAATGCAGTGCCATATGGGCTGCTGGAAAGAAAGTTAACTCTATCCCAACTGAACCCAGTAAACCTTTGCTTCTTAACTAGAGCTGTGAAGGCTGGAGCAGCTGCAACTCCAGAAATCCTGAGATTTTTCCCATATTGGGCAGAAACTGCTGATGTAGCCAGAGAGATGGTAAAGATAGTTGCAATTGCTTGTGACTGTTCTACATGTATATGCTTCTCTCTCTACTTCTGTGTGCTTCTATCTATGGAACACCAAATGGCAGTGTAAGTGGGAAGCCTGCTGAAAGAATTTGTGCCAGATCTGGAAGCAGAGCACTGCAATTATTTGTAGGAGGTCTTTTATTCTTTTTATTCTTATATATTTTTAAAAGAATTCTTAAGAATTATTTTATCCTTATTTAATTATTTT
>NW_009616859.1:0-8871 GCF_000690535.1 Cariama cristata
CTAAACTTCCTCTTGGGAAAACAGCACATTTTGTCTCCCATGGGCTGCAAGACTTATCGCAGTCCTGCGTAACCTTCCCGAGTTGGTTCCAGGGGTGTTTGTAAGGCAGACACAGCTTTCTGTGCACAGAAAACACCTGGTTTCCTTGCATAATAGACCACATTATCAGGATTTCTGCAGACATCCCAGGCAAAGGGCGAGATTTCATCCCTCAAGCTTTGGTGAGAGGGTCTTCAGAATCAATTGACACAGAGCAGCTGACTGCACACAAAAGCCCTCTAATCACAAGAGCATTGTACTGGGCATTTTGCTCCTCCGAGCACAGTCTGTTTGTGGCTTGACCAGATCCCAGAATCAAAAGCGGTTATGGTCATGCCATCTCATCTAAAAAAGTTGTCACAGTAAATCTGAAAGTCAAGTAGTAGAACAAGGCTGACAAGGTTCCTGGAAACAAATTGATTTCATGACCCTTGGGGAGAAACAGATTGAGACATCAGCAGGATACAAGGGACCTCACGGGAAAAGCCATTGGAGTCTGTAGGAGGTGTCTGCCACTCTGATTTATCTCACAGCTCATCACCATGTGTGACTGCCATAGATAATGATAATGAAAGCGAACTCATTTATGGAATGGTTAGCTTGATCATCGCTCGGACAGAATGTAAAACTTCATATGAGTGACAATATTGTGAAATACATGGAAAAGTCACTTACATTTACTTCAGTGAAGGCTTGGAATATCCCACTGGGCAAAGCAGGGAAAGAAGAGGAGAAAAAAAATTAAAGCTGGTGGATGTGACTTAACCTTTAGCTCTGATTTTGCTTGGAAAAAAGAAAACAACTTCTTTAATCTGACATATAATTAAAAGCACACTGCTTTCCACCCGCAACTAAATTCCATTCCAAGCTCCAGCAGAAGCAGCACCTTGAAGTTAGCCCAGGACAAAACAGGCAGTTCATCAAGAGATGCTGAGGGAATAAACTTGCCCATGACACATAGCAGTTATTTCAAAACAGGATCACCGCTATCGTTTGATGGCCTCCTCACAGCTTCATCATAGGCCTAACCCTAAGATGCTCTGCTCTCAGCAAACCTTCTAATGCTTTCTCTCTGCCTTGCCAGGCACAGAATGCCATGTTTATGGCCCTTACAAGACAGATAATTTTTTTTTTTTTCCTCTTTTTTCCCAGCTCGCTACCAAAATGTAATGAAAATATCTGGATTCATTTACGCCTACTTTTGTCACCTGCTGCTTGTGTCCCCACTCTCCCCACGCTGTAACACATTGCTCAGGCGTAATTACAGCCACAGGCTCTGTTAATAAAACAGTGAAGGTGAGCTCAGGGGATTCACAAGGCCGTTCTCCGAATGTGCTGCAAACCTAAAACAAGTATCTCTGTTAAACACCACTTCAACTTTCTCTCTATAACAGCTAATCGCATCTTATGCCCTGTTAGTTTAGTGCAGAAGTTTGAACTAGATCCTCAGAGGTTTTTCCCAGCTCTGTCATACACTTCTTTTTTTTCTTCTGGATAAATCACATTTTATTCTCTCCTGGTAGTTAACATAAAAATGAAGCACTAGAAAACAAACCTCGGTTCCAAAATAATATTACGTTGGAGGAAAAGACATAGAAAGAAGGGGTTCAGTGCAGCAGAGCAGCTAGGATTTTCAGATCTGCCTGAGGGCTAAATCTTGTAAGCGACAGAGGAGCTGAAAGACAGAATTAGGCAGAGCTAGGGTTTGCAAATCAAAACTGACGTCCGAAATCTCCCCAGCACAGCCCCACCGCAGACGAAGGCTCCCTGTCCGGTACGACCCTTTCTGCAGGCACCTGCAGGTCTGTTTCTGAGCCAAATTCTCTCGACCTGTGCAGAGAGGTGGGCAGCTCCTCCATCAGCCCCATCCGGGGTCCAAACCCACCGGAGACGGGTCTGATCGGAGAGGGGCTCACAGGGCAAGCTCCACACAAAGTAACGGATGGGTCCCTCACAAAATGCGCTTGCAGCGGTTTTCTGTTTAAAATAACTGCTGGAGCGGTAATTAAGCAGTGACAGCACTGCTGTCAATAAGGATGGTTGGAAGCTTGTTCAGAAAGTGGGAGACTTTGGATCACTGACCTCCATGTTCTGTGGCGGTCGGGCTCGTATTTACCGCGCTGTAGCAGGCTCGCCTGGGGAGAGCAACGCGTTCCCCACTGCCAGCGAGAGCTGTGGCTCCTCGCAGACAAGGAAATACAAACTCTGGAGCAGAGAGGGTCAACAGAGGCGAAGGGCAACCCCCTCCCTTCGCCAGCCGAGTGCACAGCTGGAGGGTGCGGAGCGCACCTCCGCTCCATCCCTTCAGGACTGCTTCAGAGTACTTAATGAAATACTTTTTCTCTCACACGCTTATTCTTACGATTCTAATAACTCCATACGATCCAAGTTATGTTTTCCAAAACCCATTAAACTAATTTCCATTTTCTCCATCAACATTAGATAGCTAGTGGGCTATTTCCAGCATAGAGAAAAGAAGCACAAACCCTTTGGTGGAGGGAACTGCTCTTTGCAAACTTGTGATTGTCTGTTTATCAAGAAGGATGACAGCTCCCTAACTAAACTTAGGATGTTTCTGTAGTAAATTCAGGTTTGTGATTAGAAGCAAATTGTTGACTTACTAGGTTTACTAGTGCTAGTTTACTTGCACCTGGCAAGAAAATAATAGCAATAATAAAAATAATAATAATGAAAAAAAGCAGATTAATACAGTAAGAAGAGCACAAAAGTAATTCAGGAAAACCACTATGCTTAGGAAACATTGCTTAAAACCAGCTTACGGTTACACCCCCAGAAAAAGGCACATAGATTATTATATCAGTAGAAGGTCTGACAGCATCACCGCATGATACAAGCGGTCGCCATTCAGATATGAATGAAGAGCTTTCAGAGAAACTCGTTCTAGTTTATGAGCATTCAGACCACACGCTTCTACCCACATGCACTTCTATATTTCAGTTAATAATCTTCAGGCTGAAAGAAAAGGAATGAGTCAAAGAAATAGAGTATAATTTTTTTCCACCCTTGGAATGGAAAATGTAACTTAAACAAGAGAGAAGTATAGCTTCAGATCGGAGCATGGAAACGTGGGAGCTGTGCTCTGTAATTGGGTTGTGTGGAAATAAATCACCTTAAGTAAAACAGGATCCAGACCTCTGCATCTGAAAAGTTTGGAACCTGACTTGAGAACAACACAGAGGCATCAGACAGCTCAACATCATTAAGGAAAACAGATGTCTTTAAACTCACAAGATCAACAGATACTGTGCTATATTTCAACTGCTGAGAAAATAGGGGAGAACTGCCAGTGTTCCAGGGGATAAGGACTTCTTGATTCTTCACCAGTGCTATTCTTTAGTGGAATATAAGATCACTCTATGAGTTTGTACTGGGTGTCTGTGTCCCGGTGTTGGCAGCGGAGGCCTCTGTGAGAAGAGACCAGGGGCTGCCTCATGTCGGACAGAACCAGCTCCAACGAACCCAGCTGCAGCTGCCACAAGCTGAGCTCGTCGGCAGCGCTGGTGGTGTCTCCGTGATGGCATATTTAAGAACGGGTAAAAAATCTGCATGGCAGTTGTGAGAGGGTGGTCCTTGTGCAGCTCATGGAGGACCACGATGGAGATGTCCACACTGCAGCCTGTGGAGGACCACAATGGAGATGTCCATGCTGCAGCCTGTGGAGAACCACGATGGAGATGTCCACACTGCAGCCTGTGGAGGACCCCACACCAGAACAGGTGGACATTTCTGCCAGATCCTGTTATAATTTCTTGCCTCTCCTTCCCCACTCATTGCTCCTGGTCAAGCATGACAGTGTCTGTCAGGTTCTGCTCCTGGAGATTTTCATACTTATGTTAGCTTCTTCTCTGCCTTGCTGGTGGGGCAGCAGCCTTCACAGCCTCATTCTCCAGCAAGGAGAGCAAGGAGGACTTTCAGAAGGAGTCTCACTAGGCCACTCAGTGGCCTCGAATGGCACGTGCCTCATGAGAAGAGTAGCTTTGGAGAACCTTGTTGTCTGGCACATCCAAAGCAGATTTTTTGAAGATCAGATTTTCCAGTCCTACCTTCTTCAATTTCGGGCAGTTTTTCACAAAGAAATTAAAAATAAAAATAAATCACACTTTTCACATCCAGCCCCCGTACAGATTCTCAGATCCCTAACCAAACATCTTTGCCCAAGGTTTTTTGGTCAATATGTTAAACAATGGAACTAGATTCCTGTTCTCATACTTTCTCAGCATATATTTAGATATTCGTGTCTGATACTGTTTACAGCTTAAGACTCTTACACAAAGTCCAAATTTTTTTTTCCCGGCAATACAAATTGTTCTGAAGGAACATAAATGGAATGGCAAATTCCAGCTCAAGCACTGAATTTTGACACAGGTATTACCTGCTGAAAATTTGTTCTTAGAAATGTATGGCAACTCTAGCACACATCCTGGTCTATCTTTAGTAAATGTATTACTAGCTTGGGTAACTGTTAAGTCTCTGTATGGTGTCACAGATTAACAATGGTCTAGTAACTAATCAACAAAGCACCATGAGGATATTGCCATTTAATCGCTCTTAACCAGGTATGTTACAGAAAGTTTGAGTATGACCAACAAGAGGCAATAAGGTTCGATTACGCATCAGCTAGAAAGATCTTTCTGGTTTCATACATAATTACCTGTGGTTTGATTCCTACTCTGGCTCTGTTGCATTTTATCACTTATCTTTTTCTTTCTTTCTTTTTTTTAATCAGGACCAATATATTTCGTCGTTTATATATTTCATATTTATATTTTTATAAAATACATTTAATATAATTATATGCATTGTATTTATCAAGCCACATATGTTTATATATCATATTTTATACATTATAGATTATATTTTATTTTATAGATATGTCCTTTTATTTTCTGCTCTAAAGATCCTTCTTATTTACACAAAAGAACAGAGAGCCTCTTCATTCTTTGAATTTTTAAACAGAAGATGTGCCTTGTGATCCCTGTAGCCAAAAAAACTAAACCAACTAAACCAAAATTTACCTTAATGAAATGTTACAGAATATAAGAAATCTCTTTGTTAAAAGATTAGTGATATCTGTGTTTGGTGGTTTTTTTAAATCTTTGATATTATTTTCTTAATTGTTTCCTTTTGCAGTGAAATATTTTTTAGTGTTTCCATGAAAAACTTTACATAATAACTAACTATTTTAACATTCCTCTGCAGTGTGTTTTTGTTCTTCCTATTCTGAATCATTCATATTAAATGCATGATCTACTAATATTTTGACTACTTCACAATGAACTGCAGGATGATAATTTGATTCTTAATTTAAATAGACATCTGTGTAAGTATCTTTTCTCTGAACTGTGAAAGACAATTCACCATAATCTTTCTTAATAATATTTTACATCAAGAAATAGAAGTATGCCATTATTATCTCCTTCTAGATCAGTTCCATTTTACTAGATGTAATTGTTCCTGTGTAGTTCTCCAGACTGCTTTATTTTATCTCATCCTATAACTAGGAAGATGTTATTTGCATGCCATTACTAACTTTTCCACACTGAGCTGTTCCTTTAAAATTTCATACTAATTTATATTTAAAGTTGACCACTGCTAAAAAAGGATTACTTTCTTATATGTTATAAACTTGAAAGGGGACTGGATGGTTTAAGAATAAAAAGCTATTAACACAAGGTGGGAGTTAGGACATAAAGCAAACCCCAAGATGCCTACCTCTGCCGGTTTTATGTCTTGAACAGGATTTGTGCACTGAAAGGAGAGCAGAAGTATGTAGCCTCTCTGTGTGGTTTGTATTTCCTATATGGTATAAGCAAAAACCTTGAATTCGGTCCTCATATTGCATGGTTGGACAATATCACTAACCTTAATGGAAATCTGAATAAGGACAGCAAATCGCACTTGTTAGAAAACACAAGTATTTCCTAATGTTGCAAAGTAACAGATAATTTTTGTTTTTTTCAGTGATCGCCATCCTCTAAAAGTAGATTGTTGGGAAGACTTCTTAGCTAACAGTGGGTAGAAATGGGTTTCCATGTAAGGATGGGTGCAGTCTCCACTAAATGGGTAGAAGGAGTTGTAAAGCCATGTGTGCTCTGTATCACAGGTCCTGCTGACTGATTTCCCTGTGGGATTGTCTCATCGAAAGTGAACTGTCCTGTGCTCCAAAAAAGAACAGTAAGGATTTCTCATTTTGTTTTCACATTCTAAGTAAGGCCAACCGCAAATCTTCGAAAGCTTTTTTTAGAGATGCTAAGACATTTATTTTTAAGGCACTTATGCATGGTTCAGAAAAAAAAAATTCCAGTATCTATCTGATTCAATGTCAGTGTCCCCAAATCAGTATCCTCAAACACCCCAGGAGAATAACTCAGTCACTAGAACATCACATCAGCTTCACTGTAGCTTAGTAAGTGTGTCTTTACAGAAAATGAAATGGTTCCAATAAAAGACACAAAGAAAACCTCTTTAATATCTTGGGATGTGAAAGCTACACTTCAGACCCCTGGAACGAGCTAGGCACAGTGGGGCTCTTGAATTATAGCTGCATTTATCCCTAGCATATGTCAAAACCACTTGGCTGTTGAGTAGCTGCATGGATGGTTTCATAATCTTGGCATTCCATCTTGGTCTTGACATAGGACCACCCTGCCTGAGTGTTCAAATAGCTGTAGCAATCCCCTACCTGCAATCATAAATGTCAATAAACCATATCCAGCCCATCATGCGCAGCTGAATGACTTCTTGTTCTTCCTGCATTCATGGCTGGATAGCTAAGAAGCTCAGATATGTAGATGCCACATTTTGGGTAAACATACTTTATACACAAATTTAAAGAAACTCAGTCATACTTCTCAAGACCTCCTAATAGTAGCAATATAAAAAGTTTACCACCTGTCTCTTAAACATCAGAGTCAGCAGAAAAGGATCTGAAAAATTCAGCGAATAGCTGGTGAGGGGAAAGTCTACTGAAAATTCCTGAGAGCAGAATCAGGAAAGAACACATGTAAAAACATAGAATAAACTAGCAATGCAAGCACATCTTTAGAAAACCAGCCCATAGAAAACAATCACCATGAAACCCCCTATATAACTGGAAGAGGTGAAGCACGGTTTGTTATTACTAAAGGGTAAAAAATGTGTCATATAGTCAGCTAAAAAGTGTTAAAACAAAACCTCCCCCAGAACCAAGTAAGTCCAAGTAACATACCGTACAAGATCCTTTCTCATTACAGCCTGCTAAATATGGAAAAGAACCAGAATGTGGGAACTGAAAACCTTTTATAGAAATACACCTAAAAGGCAGGCAGATTATCAGTAAGACCTCACCCACCTGTTACTAATTATTTTAGCCTCGGGTTCTTAAGTAAACACAGATGCAGGAAAACTAATCACTCGAGAAAAAGAAATGCTCAGGCAGAATGTAGAAAAAAATCCTTATCCATTACGCTTCCCTTATAACACCCATCCTGAGAGATAATAATTTTTGAATGGAACAATTAATGAGGTCTTTTCATACCAAGGGAAATTACTCCATAATGAGGTTTAATGCGTTAGAAATGAGGTGGAATTTATTAAAAAATAAATAAAAGCCTTATCCAAGGTGAAAGGTAGTACACTGGATGGTTAGGGATGCTGTGTTTTGAAGGGCATTCTCACCACAAATTCTTAGCACACAGGCAAAGCAAATGGAACAGTTATGTGGGGAAAAGTGCACAGCAAATGAAAGCTGACAAAAACCCCATAGGTTTTAAACATTAAAACAACTGCTTAATAAACACTAATACACTTTAAAACTCGATGTGGTGCCTCAGGCTTACATACCAGCCTACCGGGAAAAAGGAGAGCTTTGCCCCTGTGCGTTTGAGCCATGCCACATTTCAGGAACATTTTCACTCTCTGACTAAAATGTTAAGCAAGTCAGGCGTGGACGCTTTGCCATGACTTCTCATCAGTGAAGCAGGAATAGTAACAACATGTAGAATGGCAATCATGTGCCACCTCCTTATCCTGTGCAACATGAAGTACCACCTCACTCCAGCACAGAGAAGAAAGTTTTGCTAGATCTTCTATCGCCCCTCCAGAGCAATCCCCAACAGTTGCTTTGCACTACCTAAATCTCAATACGTGTATCAGGTCTTTGTGAAGGGTACCGAAAAGTCATCATGGAAGAACAAAGTACAGGGATGGTCAATCAAAATACAAGGTTAAGTAAAACCAAACCAAACACATACAAATGGTATTTCAATACAGATCAGAATAGTAGAATCTCATAATAATGCACTCAGGGAAATAAAAGAAGATACACAGTCAATGAAATAGATTTGAAATGCTAAAGGTCTGAAAACGTTGTGGATGAAATCCACCTCCGTGCAGAGCAGCAGTAAAAGGTCGGTGCACCAGGAAGCAGAGCACAAGTCAGGTTTAGTTGGTGCTGCAGAGGGGTGAATTTCATGCAGAACGGTTTGGACTTTGGGAACACAGCCAAGACCACCACTGCATATCTTGATAGAGTAGTTATATGACTTCACTACTAGTGTTCAACCTCGGCTACCTACAACCAGGTTACACCATTGGTGGATAAGGGAAGAGCAACTGTCGTCATCTACTTGGACTTGTGCAAAGCATTTGACACTGTTCCACATGACATCCTTCTCTCTAAATCCTCTGTGGTCTCTGATGAACAGACCTCTCGGTGGATAAGGAATTGGCTGGATGGTCGCACTCAAAGAGTTACAGTCAACGGCTCCATGTCCAAGTCGAGATGGGTGATGAGTGGCGTTCTTCAGGGGTCAGGATTGGGACCGGAGCTGT
>NW_009616860.1:0-14740 GCF_000690535.1 Cariama cristata
GGGGGGCAGGGGGCGAAATCAGAACTTTTAAGTATGAATCACAAAACTACTCAAAACTATTTGCATTTAATAATTTTATTTTTAAATATATACCATTTTAACTACTGTTTTCAAATAAATGTGTGAACAAGATATTAACATAAACACCCTCCAAGATGGAGTTCAGCTTCAATAACTAGTTTAAATTACTTTCAAAGTACTTTAGTTTTAGTAGCTTATAAAGCAGCTTGTGTAAGCTTAAAGACAACCATCTGATTTTCAGATCACACTGCTGGAACAGCCAATAGTGATGTATAAGACTGTTAGAGAAAGAACATTAAAACGCAATTAGAGTTTGATCCTGCTAAATTCTCAGCAACTTCAGAAGGTGCTGAATGCCTTCATGCTCCTTTTGAGTTTCTTGGTGCACTGGTACGTCTGAGCTTGGACTGTGTTCATACAGACACATAAATCTCCAAAGATGGCTTCCCCAAGACCCCTGTATTTTTCAAAGTTCTATGCGAACATTGACAAAAGTATGTTTTGGAAGGACAACAGAAAGACAGCAAAGTCTTAGTATTTCATTAGATTAGCTGATGCACAGAAACAGACTAGATTTTTAGCTTATTTTGGGGTGGGGGAAGGGAAAGATTTGCTCACTATTTTACTTGAAATAGGCCTGTCATAGAAACGACAACGCCAAAAACCTGACACATAACCACTGGCAGGATTCAATTTAAAAGATCTAGTTTGATCATCTTCCTTGAAATATTTAAATGCATCCCTTATAAAATAAAATAAAAGCTACATAAATAAATGCAGTGGGAAAAAAATCCAAATATACTCTTCCCATTTATATACCAGAAAGCAACAAAACAAAAATACTTCCACTTAATGCACTGTGTGTGAATAGTAACATTTCTGTCATTAAAAATTGGCATGTGGCACTTGTGGCAAGCAGATGAGTGGGCATTTGCCTTAAATTTTTTTTGGTGCATAAGATGTGAGCTTTGCTGCACATGATTGCAGACCTTGCAAGAGACTCTTGCAAAAGACTTGCACATAGTTAATGGCGCATGTGCAGGGTGCTAGTTCATCAAACTTGGGGAGGGTCTCATCTGATGTGACCCCTGAAACAGTCTCCCTGTGACCACCCAGGATGCACCGAGCCTGCGCCGAACCGGACCACGCCCATCCTCACACGGCATCACGCCCACCATGCACATACACGAAGTTTCCTGGAACTGGGCAGAGATTTTGGGATTTGAACTGAATAAAAAGGGTTAACACCAGAAAGTGGGGTGGGATCCCCACCACCAAGACACCAGAAGAAAGAGGACCAAAGGGACACCATTGGATCCATGGGTGGTGAAATCTTCTTTATATGTCTCTGTGTCTTTTTCTCCCTCTCTTTCTCTCTCCTCCTCTCTTTCTTTTTTATGACTAATTGTGAGTGAAACGTGCAGTACGGGACTTGTTCATCTAATTACATCATCCAGTTCAGTAGTTGTCATTGAGTTATCGTATCTACCCACACACCTTGTACTTTGTGTTAATAAATCTTAAAACTGGTTGTCTGGTGTTGTTTCACCTTAGTGTTTCACCTTAATTCAGTCCAAGGGAATTAGAACTTGGTCGTTGATCCAAAGGGGAGGGAGGTCGTCCTAACGAGCTCCTTTCTGGTCGCGACAGCACTGAACTTCTTTTTGGATAATGAATATAAAATTACATTTGATTTAATCATTTTCTTCCACAAACATTACTTTTAGTGATTAAAAGTGTGTTGTTTAAGAGTACTTGAAGATATTTAAAAGAAGGTTACAGCTATATTTTAGAATAATAACATTAAAATAAGGCAAAAGTAAGATTGCCTGGCAGCCACTTTAAAGATTGTCTGACAATAACAAATAAACCAAATTCACAGTCAATAGAAAACATACCACTTTATTATCAACAAACAACACTAGGACCATAATTAGCCCTAATACTAGCATTTTAAACCGCACTACAGGATTCAAAAATGGTTAAATAGGTTAAACATTGTTTGGCAGTATGTAGTAACAGATTTGCGTTTAAGAAAGTACACTACACTGCTAATCAGAAAAGTTCAAAAAAATGCCAAAACCCTAGATAAGGCTTTGGTTTGTAGTGCTGACCTTATCACTGCTATGCTGCTTTATAGTGCTGAACTACAAAAGATGTTAATACACTTAGTCCTCAAAGAAAGACAAAGTAGTCTTTAAGATTGAAGTTAATTTATATGAGTCTAATTTCTACACAGGAAAAAGTCTTTCTCAATATAGAGGGAAGTTCCAAACATAGTCACACCATTGTATAACAAAAACAAAAGACAAAAATCTGCAGTTAATGAAAAGCTTTAAAATTGATGTTCTGAATATAAAAAAAAATCAGAGAAGAAATTTTCTCCCCACATATATTATGCCAACATCTTGAAAGAAAAAATCCACTATAATGCTTACTTTAAAGAAACTGCCACAAGAGAACAATTTTCAAAAGTTTTAACAACATGGTAAGTATTCTGTACTGTGAGTCACTCCTCCTCCTTTTAGGAGAAGAAATATGAACTCCGGAACTTAGAATAATTTTCCATGGAGCTGTGACATCCAGGAAAGACACTGACGTTACCTGGAACGCTAGACAGGACTTCTACAACCTCCACATTCAAGACAGTAGCATGGGGAGAGTGCTGATAGAGTAACGGCGAGAAATCCCAAGCATTTATGGCTGCACGGCTATTTGTCATCTTCACAGTGGTCACAGCAGGGGATCCTTCCCAATGCATTTCTCTACAACACAATCAGACTGTCTTGCATGTTTCTAACAGCTTAGACTCATGAAGTATGTATCATCCTTCTCTTGACATGATACATGCTTTTGAAGTACAGATGCATGTTTTAACTTCATCTTCCAGCCTTTCACACGCCGTCTTAAAATTAAAAATTAAAAATTCTAATAGCTAAAAAGAGAACAAGGGGGCAACTTGGAGCACTCTTGCCTTGGGAGGAAGGCGATAGCAGTCATGTCTCAATACAGCAGGACAGCTGGATGTATCAATAAAGTAGAGGAAATGCTGCTGAAATCTCAATCCCTCTCTTTCCAGGCCTGTTTTAGTCTGAAACAATCTCTGTATTTAAACAGCCTAAATCCTTGAGTGGAAAGAGAATACCTGGAGACTTGTAAACAAAAACATACAACATGGAGTTCAAGGTCTACTATGCAAACATGAAAGCAAGTTTCTAAACCTCTCCTTTTTGTGATTCTGCTCTTGAAAATAGAAGCATTTCACTCCACATTTCTTCAGGAAGTGCAGAACTGTAGAAAGTGCAAACTGCAAGAAGGTCATCTTGCTGTGAGCGGGTATCAAAACAGCAAAATAATGGAGCCATAATTCAAATCGATTAAAAAAATACAGAGTCTCTCAAGTGATTTTAAAAAGTAAATAAAAAAGTTTAAAAGCTTGTTCTCTTCTTAGCTGTAGGAAATGTATTTGTAAACTTTTAAAAACTCACTACACAGAAACAGGTATTTAAAGGCTGCCTGAACTAAGCATCTGACCTAGAAATGATTTTCAGAAGTAAACCCCAGCTGAGCTACTGTGTTTACCATCCTGATTACGATTGTCTCATTTTCTAAAAGCAAACATAGCCATAGAGTATAAATTTTTCTCCAGTGGGTGTAAGTCCCAACACAGACTGAAGAAATCCTCTCTTATCCAGCCAGTTCTCGTATCTTATAATGAGCCCTATCACACAGTGGAGTAATTAAGAGTTGATTTTATATAGGAGAACAGCACTGGGGTTTACTCATGGCATAGGTATAAGGCATTTATAATGAAACACTGCAAGAGAAAAGCTAGGGGAAAAAAAAGATTACTTATGGCCTTTATCTCAGACTACAGCAGGCTTTGTTTGCTAATACCACTAACTTACCGGGTCCATTTTAAATCTTGGAATCTCTTTCTCCTGTATAAAAAGATTTCTCTTTATGCACAGAAATATTTACTGTGAATATGATACACTGTTTTATTGACTATAATCATGTTATATTAGGAATCTTTTTAATTCACAGATTTAGATTAATACACATATAAATACAGAACTCCAGTGACGAAACACAACACAGGAAAAAAGTGCCAGAAAATAGAAGAATTTTTCTAGCATATCTCTAGTTAAAGTTTAGACTTTTGCTTGTTCTCAGGGAAAGCTCACATGGTAAAAGAATTTTAATATGATGTTCATTCCTAGAACAGAGGCATCACTAACAAACCAATACCCAACATAAAGTACAGCGGGTATAAGAACATAAAAAGTTGCAGTTTAATCATAAACCAGAAAAATCGCATAATTCGAGCATTTAAAAATACTTACTAATTATTTTTACTGGTGTTTAAATACATGATACTTTATCACAGGACAAAGGACTTACATATTCATATTTTAAATGACACAATTTTAATTCATGAATCTTTGCTAGCCGATCACCATCTTTTCATTCTCAGTCACAATGCTTTATCTTCATGCAATACAGTTGTGTGATAACTTCTACTGAAAATGTCAGACACACCCACAAGACAAGAAGTTTTTAATAAAGTTAGGAATTTCACAAAACCCAGCAGTGTATTTTTATAAATATTTAATATTTGCATTTTAATTTTAGAAGTGATTACTTAATTCATAACCTTATTTTTGACAAGCAAATATTTTTAAAGACTTTTTTAGGTTAAGCCATTATTTTTTTAATGACTAATGAAGTTACAAGGTGATTCCATCAATGTCATTTTAAATTAATCAGTGGAGCTGCCTAGAGAAAAAGGGACTTGCTATATACATAGGTATTATATTGCCTATTACCTAAATGTATTATATGGCCATACAATTTGAAGGCAACTTTTAATTTATGCAGAAAAACACATTTTTCTGGGACCTCCAACATTGAGATTTATCCTCTGATACTAAATTTAAGTAAGTATTAAGTATTTTTTGAAATCACAGCTGTAAACAGGATTTTTATAGGCCAAATACAGTAGTCATCATTCAAAATTAAACCCTGTCTCTGATGTTATCTTAAAGATACCCTGGGTAGATATTACAACACCCTCCCACATTTCCAGTGACTAACAAACATGATGCTTCTGATGTCAGCATATGGACATCAGAGGCACGTCCTGGATTTTTAATTTAATTCTGGTAGAAATTTAATAGAGGCAGATACAGTGAAATGACCCAGACTTCATTAAAATAATGCTGTTAGTGGAGTTGTGTAACAAGAGACAGCAATAAACAAACAAATACTTCAGACATAAACAAAATGCAATTATAAACATAAACATTTGGTTGTATACATAAGTCCTTCCCCCTCAGGTACCTTAGTCAATTCTTAATAAGATCAATGTCTGTTATTCATATAGTAAATTGAAAAACTAAAGGAAATCACTCATTCATATTTTACAAGTACACTAACACGTGGCTTTATTAAAAGATACCCTTTCCTGAAAAAAACCTTTGACCTTTTTTTGACTTCTGTTTTAGGATATATATTTGTCTTACATTATAAACCAGAAGTATGTCTCAATTCCTAGGTTTCAATATATATTTACGCAATTGTCACTTCCTCGTTTAACATTCAATCTTGTATTCTAGACGCAGCATTAAGCTAAGTAAAGCCAAAACTACACTGTTATGCATGCAGTACAAATGACAGCATGAGTGTTTAAAGGCACCAGACGAAATGACAGCTTTAAAAGAATGGTGTATGTGGCGCAAGTCATAATAAATTAAAGCCATAAATTCAAGGCAGAACCCCAATGAAGCAAGAAATAGGTAGGTGTTGGGTGGAGAGCTGACTACATCCATGCCACACCACAGCTAAGGCAACAGCACAAAGCAGCAATGGCACCACAGAACTTAACCTGGCCTGAGCATAGAGTCTGCAGAAATCACAGAGAATCACCACCGGTCAACGAAAACTATGATGAGAATTTCAGTCAGCGTTCCGTTGCCTGCCATACCTCAACAACTAATCCTAGTCAGACTGCTGGGACACCTCAGGAAAGACAAGTATGTCAGTGTGAGAGAATGAGTGTAACAAAGTCACTGACCGAAATCTACAAAGAAATGCATGTGAATAAAACAATTCTGTTTAAAATATTTCAAAATCACCTTCCCCTCCTACAGAATCTTGCACTGGGCTTTTCTATCATGAGAAAGAGTACGAAATATAATTATTTAACATCTGCTTTCACTGTCAGCACTGGAAATTATCATCTGAGCAGTACACGTATGCAGAACAGGCCATTTGACATTTGGTATACCCAGTTCATTTCTGCATTTTCAGTTTTGCTGGATTCTGTTGTGAATAGCATGCCAGTAAAGTCCAGTTTGATTCATCTCTCAGCTCAACCTAGGCTTACCAAAGAGGAGCACAACAAAGTTAAAGAAAAGCACCGATTTTGTTCTGGGCTTGAAGCACCACTAAACTAGTTTTGTAGACAAAGTAAAACTCAGCTAAAGGACTTGAGTTTCAAATTTAGTCTTTCACTCTTCAAACTACTAGAGGGGAGAAAGTGCCCCAGAAAGTATAATTAGTCACAGCAAGTTGTGCACTGGGGATGCACACAGACTGTTTGAAACCAACTCCTACGAGGAACACAGCTCTCAACACTACTGTAACTGGCTCCAAAGGGAGTAGTATACTAACTGTTTGAAAAGGTCTTAGCACAGTTATTAGGTTGGGTTTTTTGGGTTGTGGGGTTTGTTTTTTTTTTGGGGGGGGGGGCTGGTGCAGGAGATGGACATGCAAATCTTGTAGAAGTTTAGGACCCACCAGGATTGTGAGAACTTCCACAAAAGCAAACAAAATAGCTGATCACAGGCTAATATAACAAGAGCTCTTCGAAACTACTGCAACAAGTGCAGGTAAAATGATATAGCTACATCATTCTGGTGGAATCCAGTATAAGGATCCTGATAAGAATTTGTATTATTTTTAAAAGACTCAGGAGAAAACATAATCTCCAGAAAGTCTGAATTGTTTTTTAATATTCCTCATCTTTTTGATGTAACTATTTTCTACTGCTTCAAGGTTTCTATTACCAGCAAAGCATATATGGTCTACTTGTTGGCAACACTATATGTGCTGCATAGAACTCCTCCTCAAGATTTACACTAAATGAAATGGCTGCATACTTTCAGACACTTACAGAACCAACACCACAGCCAAGAAGGGCAAAGTTACAAGGGCAGAACACAGTGTTGGAGGGGATGGAAGAGCGCAGCAGGCAGATAAGCATGCAGCTGCACGAGAGTTACGAAAGTCAGGAGGAGGGGGAACTAGCTAGAAAAAAGCTTTAGATAAGGGCAAAGAGAAGGTGGGAAAGTCTGCATCAGAGGAACAAACAAGGAGGGAAATAAGAAGAAAACACCTCTGAAAACCAGGTGTCGGGAGTCAGAATAGAGAGAGATGTGGGTGAGGAAACAGACCGGCAGGTGAGGCAGGATGGATGACGGCACACACAGGGCGGAGGCCAGTGACAGACTGGTCTGTAACCATTGGAAAATTGTCTCCTCCAGACCTCAGAAAAGAACATCCAGAATCTACACCCCCCTTTCACCAGGAGAGAAACCTAATCCAAAGGCAGAGTTTATGCCTCATCTCTTCTGCTATTGATTAATATTCAGAGCAAAACCTGCAACAGCTACCAATCACTGTGTTGGCTCTAACATAAAAGATATGTACTGATAACGTGAAAGTCCAGATCCCATTGCAAATCACACACAGAAAAATTTCCAATTCTAACTTTTTTAAATAAAATTGAACCTTAAATTAAAGGCAGTATTAAGAGAATAAACATTGCAAGGTCAAGAATTCTCCCATAGGAAACACTGGGATCAAAACTGCATAAACTACTTTAACCCATTCCATTACGTCTGTACATTATTGCAAGCTTTTTAATCAAATGACCACACTTTTTTCTAAATGAATATTTTTCACTAAATGCTCAGGACAGCTACAACCTCGGACAGAATAAGAATTTTTTAATTGCTACTGTTGCATGTCTTTGCAGACATTTGAAGATGTAAAGACAGTGCAGCAAAGAACACTCTAAGGGAATGGTAAATACTGCTTTTTAAGGAAAGAGCACACCTACCAGAAGAAATTGATTTTTTCCTTTACTCAGTCATGGAGTTCCTGTGTGATAGCAGGCTAACCACAAAATCCAATTTTTCATGAGCAGTAGCCAATAAAATATTACAAAAGGAAGCTGCAAAAGTGCTGAGCTACTACATCTGCAGTTTAAGTCAGCTAAACTGTGGTTCAAAGCACCACGCGACATGCTAAAATTTAAAAGCAAGTCATTGGCTTCTCATACTGGACACTTAAAATCAACAAAAATATTTCAGCCTTTATGCCTTTTGAGCTTAAAGTACCCCAGCTGTAAAATGTAGATAATAATACAAACTAATTCACAGGAGTATTGTGATGTTAAATTAATTTTATGAAGTTTACAGATGCAATGATGAAAGTATTACAAAAATATCTAGAAGGAATTGTCTTTCTTTTTGGTGCCCAGTTTGATTAACGAACAGTATGACTACACATTATATGCTCTGATAAAGCAATACTGAATAAATTAATCTTGTTAACAAAGTAAGGTCCTGTGGAAAAATATGCATCTGTTCATAAAATTAAAGATTACATACTAACAATGGGGTGAATTAAAGTGAACTGACCCGTTAGTTTTGACAGACTAATTTTTCAATACTTGATTTTGTAACATTGCTGTTCTTTTACACAGTTTCTTGATCAGTGTAAGAATGACCTAATGACCCACTAAGATGTTAACTGTTGAATTTTAGTCTTCTCTAGACAACAAAAAGTACAGAATATCTCGCTGCTACGCAGATAAGTCAAAATACATGAACTGTCTGAAAATCTTAGGCTGACATTTTACAAGCACCTGTCTGTGAGACATTGTGGAAAGATGCATTTGAATTTTTTTTTTAATCAGTATGATAGATTCTTCATGAAAAGACCTACTTACAGAAACAACTGGAGTAAGAATGTGAATTAAGTTGCTAATCTCACAGTAAAGCACCTCAATGAAAGTATAAGACTAACACCTTACAACTGCAGAAATGTGCCAAAATTTGCCAAAATAAATAGTTTTAAATATCTTCAACACTTTTAAATAAGTGTGTTAGCAGTGACTTTTAAAGAAATTTAACCACTTGTGTAAACAACATGTTTTAAAAGTATCTGTAATTACCAAGCTGATTACAGATGTAGTTACAGCTGACTGAAAAGGACTGACTTACTGAGTTGACACCAAGCAGTATTTTACCCTAGTGAACAATTTCAAGGCATCTTACTTCCAGTGTGTTGTAAAAATAAGGGTTTCTTTACATTTCTAACTGCAATTTCTCAAACAGAAATGTATGTACATATAGTATATGGACAGTGAACATCAAGCTCACCAGGATCACTGACCATTGATTAACACATGCACAGTATATGTGACATCTTCAGGTCATACTAGATTTCCACAATACAATTTCGCAGCTCTTGCACATGCATTTTGACACTTCCTGAAGCTTCTAAGTCTACCTGGATAAAACATTTGAAAGAAAAACCAAGACTTAGGAGAGACTATGCTAAAGATGAAAAATCTACTCCCAGAAAACCTCCAAAGCTCTAACATCACTAAACTCCCAAAACTGAAGCAGCTCAGTCATGTGCAAGAAGAGCTTATACCCACAAACAATACACAAAAGCAACAATGGAAAGCCAGTGACAGAATTTTTTTTAAAAAAATAAACAAACAAAAACTCTCCCCCAAAAAATCAAAAACCCAACACATTTCACTTGACTGTATTACTCTGGCATGGTAGAAAGCATGTGACATGCCATATCTGTTTCTGGCTCCTGGATAATCAGCTAGAGCAGCAAGGTAAGTACTGCTCTATCCCTGAGTAATCTATGACAGAGAAAGTAAACTCTCTTCAAAAATCTCAGAAGTTAGGACAGTTTAGGCTCCAAGAGGTTATTCTCTTAAGCTCAACTGCAAGTCTTTATTACTATTCAATTTTTAATTGCAGGGCTATCAAAGTAACTAATAACTCATACATCCAGGAAAAAAAATGTGTCAAGCTTTCTTTTTCCTGGAAGGTTACACAGGACTAGTGTCAGAAATTTTACTACAGAGAAATAGTTTCAAATACTGTCAACTGTGTAGTCCAGATACCATAAAAAGCCCTCCCTCCACCCCTATTTTTTAAAATCCAACCTTAAAAGCTAACCTTACAGGCTCTACATCTCTCATTTAGCTGACCAAATTAAAAAGTTCCGTACCTAAGTAGTCTCAACTGCTCCCAAGAGATTCTGCTCTCTGTAGAGAACTCAGTATACTAATTCAGGCACTTCCATTACAAGTATGGCACTAGGAAAGCTTAATTAATTAATGCATTTTCAGACTCAATTTAACTTTAAAGGAGAAATTTAATATCTTTGTTATCCAAATAATGTTTTTCCTCATGTTTAAGTATTTTTAGCAACTGGAATGTGTTAAAGTACAAGAACACAGTGATTTAAATGTGAATGTACAATCCTGAAGATTGATTTTAAAATGTACTTATACACCTAAATATGCAGACAGGTATATAATGGAGTTTCTAGAAGAATGGAGGAGCCTAATTCACAAAACCTTTCCACTGTCATTGGCCAAAAGAAGACCTCACCACCCCATCAATAAATATCTTTTCCCATAATACAAGAGACTGCATTTGCTTTGCATGGTAAAAGCCAGTAGCTATTTGAAAGATCACTGTGGATTACCATATCAGAGCTTTCTAAGAAGTAAACACTGGCTTCCCTAAGGCACGTAAGAAAGACACACTGATAATGTTAAAAACACCACCAAGAAATTTCTAACAATCACAGGCAGGATGATTTTTCCCATCCTACATGCCCTCAAGCACCTTTTTCTTCAGCACTCTGATGATAACAATAAAACTTTTTTTCCTTAAAAACACATAGTGACTTTACTCCTGTTATATTTTTACACAAATTCTTTCCATAAAAATTAATGTAAAACCTATGGTCAATACTATTAGCAAGTTACAGCAACAGAAAGCAAAATACTGTAAACAATTATAAACATCAAAAGATCCCTGATTTTAATTTTCCATTTCCTTTATGCAACATATTTAACACTCTTAAACAGAACATATTCTGACCAGCAGTCTGCTTTTTCTGATTGTGTGTAACTCTAAACCAAAATGATGAAAATAAGACTGAATACGTAAGTAGTCAGATACCGCTACTTTTTCATACCTGAAAATTGTTACACATGAAGCTGAAAGAGCGACAGCACTTTTGCTTACAAATAAAAGGAGCTGCCCACATTTTTCCTAGAACCTGGGAAGCCAAACATAGGATACGGATTTCAATATAACAGTGTTAAAAGTGAAGTGTGAAGTGAATGTTAACACTAAATGTCCTCAGAAGTATTAGTGAACCACTTCACACACATTTTTCACAATTATAATAGCAATTAAATGAAACAAAAATTAATCCAAGAAATCTACTATTCCAAATGAACCCACATTAGACTGCATCTAATCTTTTTGGTGAAATATGGCTGAAAACTTAATTTCCTTTCACAATTAATATTTTTATTCATATTTAATAAACATTATTCTTGGTCTGACAGAAAGTTAATGTCATCGTTTCCAGGAAAAAAAAAAAAAAAAAAAAAAAAACTACATTCACTAAAGACGCACCTTACATTCTTTTTATTATCACTATTTAGATACCTCCCATTGGTTGTATCTGTTGAATCAGTCCTTTCTGCTAGATGTAAAATACAGGCATATTACATCCCACTGAGGACTAAGAAATGTAATGTTGAAAAGATATATTTACTTTCCACTTCCCTCATGTCCTCAGCATCACTTTTAATTTTGCTTGCCTTCTAGTACTCTTTTACATCTCCTCTCTTGGTTGCTGTAACATAATTCCTCAAAAAAGAATTATCATTACCAGCAGCACCACCACACCTTGTCAACAGCCTTATCTTTGTGAGCCCTCTTCAAAAACCACCTAATTCCAAAAATTTCTATCAACAAATCAGCAAATGTGTCCTCTTTTTTCTACCAGCATAGAGTTCTCTGTGTGGAAATGACAGCTCTTAAAATTGTTCTGCGCAAATTCAGAGAAGAACATGCAGTCCCTAAGTTTTACTAGTTGCATCATGACTCTGTTTTTCACAAAAACTTTTTATACCAATAAGCCTGCACTGAACAAAACCAACATATATTCTCAGGACACATGGGACCCTTAGGATTAAAACACTGAGCCTTCAAAATGTAAGTATGGCTCATTTGGTCTTTTTAGTTGTTATACATGGTTTCTACCACTTAACGACTAATTTATTAAATGTCTGTAACAGAAAGACAGGAATTATTTTCTCACTGTTTTTACTTTACATTAAAGAAGTCTTTCCAGTCTTCGCTGGATGTTTACCTAAGTTTAAGAAACTGATTTTTCTCTTTAGGAAATGCAAAGATAATAGTCTAAAATAATTATTTGACTCTAAAATAAATATTAAGCTTTAGTAGCTATGATAATAGCTGATTTGGCAAATTTCAAATAGAATCCATATCCTTCTGCTTGGTGACAAATAATGATTTTTGGAAGAGTCTCCCTCACCAGCTCAGAGCAGACTCTTAACTGATAAGAATCAGTAGGGCAAGTAAAGAAAAGAACACAGTGCCAGAATAAAATACAAATGCTTTCTAATGTTCTCTGAGACATAATGTGTTTCCTCACAATCAAAGAGCAGTCATGGAGAAAAAAAAAAGAGCAAGACTGTCAAACGTGACTATGTGATTAAGCTGAGCAAGTTCATGGCCTATGCAGTGCAAAAAGCAAATGGACAGAAAACAGTACACAGAATTCCAGCCAAAGCCAGTATCACTGCTGCTATTTAAACAGACCATGCAAAGTTTATTAAGCATTTATTAAAATTGAAGTTACCCATGCATACAAACACTTATGCCACAAAAAGATATAGAATAAAATAAAAATTGCAACCTCCTCTCACACAAGTACGTCCTTTTAAAGAACAGATTCTCCCCAGGCAACTTTCCCTCTTATCTTTTTCCCTGTACCCATTGTAGTTCCCACTTTTTTCTCACTATGTCTTTTCTCCTACCCTTTTCCTTCTATGGTTTTCTAATTCTTATTCTCTTTTTTTTGTTCTTATATTTCCTCCTACTGCTGCTGAAAGTATGTTTCAAAGAAGAGAAGGCACGTAATGGCCCAGCAACTTCATGCAACAAAGAGGGCTCTGGGCACAGCAGCATACAACAATCTGAGCTACCATCTTCCCGCTGTCTGCGGCCTCTCAACCACAAAACACGTTCACACACAGGCTGTCAAAGTGGGTGGGCACTTCAGAAGAGAAACTATGTATTCATACAATTCTCAGCTCGGCTGAAAACAACGTATCCTACAGCCACACGGATACACACACCCTAATTCTGTACTGAGGATCTGCCTGTCACCTATTGCTGAGTATGGTCACTCACGACTATCAAACAAGCAATCAGCCCCTTTATCCATGCCCATCTTCACCAGGCTACCGTCCAGACAGGGACACTTTGTTTAAAACACAGCAGCTCATGCTTACAGGCTTAGACACCCCTAGCAAAACCCGCAATGAAGCTGTCACAGGCTCACATTCCATAAGAAAACAATGGAAGGAACGTTATTTCCAACATCATACAACCAATCTAAGACCCAACAGCAAAGTTTACAATGATGCGTGGAAATCAGACGGGACATGTAAATCAAGCTGTTGCTGTAAATAAAGCCTGGTAGAGTTGTCCAAGGGACACAAATAAGAGAAGTAAGCTTAAATTAATCAATTAAATGGCTATGCTAAAGAATTACAGAATATTACTTTTAGTCAGTATTTCTGCTCTTCTCATACAAGTGTCAGAAGTTTATGAACACACTTGGTGTGAGCTGTGCCATGGGCATCATTTGCCTTATTCACAAATGAGAGAAAGTGCATTCAATTTGTTCAAAGGCAAAGTAGCTTGAATCACGTACCTTTCCCCCCCAGCTTTGAGAACGTGTACTGAAAAAAATACATCTGACATATTTAGAGATTGGGTATTTTCTAACTGAAACAATATAGTTTCTAGAACTTAAACAGTAAAAAAAACATCATGTGCTTTCTCAATTTATAATATGCAAAGGCTAAAAATTACATGTTTACAAGCTAATTCTAGTCTACATCGCAAAGCACTATACTACAGTTTACAGAGTCTTTGGTAGATGAGTAAGATTTGGTAGCAAATTTTGGTTTCATTTACAATATAAAATTTTTTAAAAGTGCTCTCTGTCTCAAAATCATCCCTAAGTAGAACATCTAACCATGGTCAGTCTATTTCAGAGAAATTCTAAAATAAAACACATATTAGCTCAAGACACAAATCACACAGAACTGACTGAACTCTAGCATGATTTCCTTATATTGTAAAGACTTCCCACATAAGCTTTACCTAAACACCAAAAATTGAAAATAAAAACAGTATGCTGGCACACAGCACCAAGCTAAATCCATCCATTTGGCACTTATATGCATACATTGTTTTGTATTAAAATTCATAGAATATGTACCCAAAATACCTGGATGTTTTCATTGCCAGAATCATCACAACCCACCCACCCCTCC
>NW_009616860.1:14771-23877 GCF_000690535.1 Cariama cristata
CCCCCCCCCCCCCCCCCCCCCAAAAAAAAAACAAACAGTGAAGACAAGAAAAAGTAAACATGAGGAGCCAGAAGTGAAACAAATTATGGCAATAAACAGAAGCCAATTTTATGGTTTCACTTTGGAAAAGATCAAGAACCTGGTTCTTGTAGCTACCATCTACTCTCATTTTCCCATGAAGTACTTTCCTACTGGCCATCAGTTGACACCTCCATTCCACATCAGTCTGAATAAGATCTTGTTCCAAAATAATAAAAAGTAAACACATTTGTAAGATTCGTTCTTAATCTCATAAGAATGAAGCATGGCTCATTTTTATTTTGAAAGTAGCTATTTTGCAGCATTTACTTATTACCTATTCATAATTTAGAGATTTTTCCACAACTGTTACTATTCTAGTTACCAGCTGGCATAGCTCAGCAAGTAACAATTTCCAAATCTATTAAATATGCTGACTAGAATATCCATTTCCAAACCTATTCCCATTTAGAATTTTATTATACTAATTACAATTATCAAAGTAAAATTAACAGTCATCTATTATTTTGTTTTATATTACAGTTTTGAAATCATTAAATGATTATTTTAGAAAATGTGGCATGCATTACATAAGGTTTAAAAACTTTAAAAATGTCAAACATTTTCATTTATTACCTTCAGTTTTCAGAAAAGCTACTCCATTATGAAACTCCAACTAATTTTTATTCTTATATCACACTCCTAGAATCAGTATTTCAGAAACATTCCTCTTTTTATCTTTATACTCATTATTTCATTTCACTTCATACTCTTGAAAACTGCAGTGCATTTTATGCATAGAATTATTACATTTTTGCTGCATACATATATTTCCAATGCTAATCTTGTTAGTTATTTTAAGCTCAGGAATATGGGATTTAGACTGCTAAAAGAAAAAATAATCAAGAGTATTATTTTCCTCTTATAAGACACATGGTCGTATCTGTTCTAGAGCTATACGCAGTTGCTTAAATGAAAGACAACATGATGTCTTTCAAAACAAGAAAAATTGTTGATGCAAATCATTATTTCACATGAAATTCAAAGATGAAGAGCAAATCATCAACACCATTCTTCTGCAGCTTGGGACATGCACTGTAGGAATAACCGTATTCCCAGAACAGTTTCTGGAAAGTGATCTACATTTTGATGTGGACTGAGGAGAAAAAGCATAAAACTGCTTGGTACACAGTTTTCCTTCAAATGGTGTATGTGCAAGTCTTAGGTTCTCATGAGTATCTCCATTTGTTTTTAAAATATCTTACCTCCAGCAAGACTGTAATCAAATGCTACAGGTAGTTTCCACCTAGTGAACTATTTCAACCATTGTTCACTACTTTATTTTGAATTAAAGAAACAGTCGAAAGTATATAATAGAAATTTGAAGCTAAGTTTGACTGATATGTAATAAGATTTCTAATTAAAAGAAGAAATACAGGATACTAGGATTTCTCCTTTTGACTGATCTTAAACATAGCAATGGGTTAAAGGTCATTGCTGCAAAATTTTTTTAACAGCCATATTTGTATTCGCTTGCCATAAGAATGTTTTAAAATAGTATTAAATAAGTTATCAAGATTTATAACAAAATAGTCTGGTTTCAAGGAACATGAAACTGTTCAGATTTTTTTTCAAAACTTTTGTTTGTTTCTAACAAATTCACTAGTAGGCCTCAGCTGTCCTATGTACTATCATAACAAAATAAGAGACCGTCCATTTTCTGCCAAGTACCTGCTTACTCTGTAAGAGTAATGATTTGATTCAAAAATGCCAAGGAACCCAGCAGTGCTGAGATTACTTCCATTAAGACAGCAAAACTGAAGGAAAAAAAAAAAAAAGGTATCTGACTATCGCCTCAGAGAACATGCACCAAATAGCATTTCCTTAACATCCTCTAATAGATTCAGGCAGAGAAGAGAAATTGATTTCTAAATTAATTATCAGCTGTCACAAAACATGGACAACATTAAAACAAGAAAATATGAAAACATGATACAGCCTAATCATTTTAAAGCTTAAGTCTGAAATAATACCAAATTAATAGTCAGTGAACACTTAAATTATGTCAAGATAAAAGTTCAAACAGAACATATTTTAAATAGTGTCATACAATTAGAAACATGAAAAAACATAAGTTCATATTCAGTTTTAGCCAGTGATTTCCATCATCTATACTTTCAGTAACGGAGAAAAAAGTTTCAAACACATTAAACAATTGTGTTTTAAGAGAATATAGAAGAAAAGTCCATATATAAAACCCATTTAAAAAAAAATCAAAATCCAATATAAGTCCAACTCTGAAAACTTGTAGGACAACGACGTTGTATAGTAGGCAGAAACCATGGTGGGAACACAAACATGAAATTTCACTACAAAAAAAGTATTGTCTCTTCACGGCTTTGGGAATAACACATGCCAAATCCATTTAAACTGAGTTTGCACAAGACTTCATCCTTGTCCTCATGTGAGGCACAAGATGTCATCTAATTTTTAGGAAGCATTCTGGATTATACATCCTTACTCATATCACAGCACCTTGGTACTGCAGACTGACATGAAACTGGTAACAGACTGCTGTATTCCTCTCATTAACAACCATAATGCCCCTTTCTGGGAATGTGTGAAATACAGATACATAGCTCTGGGTCAGCCTTTCATTCTTATCAAGTACATGTCAAAAACTCATATACCAAATCAGTATCTACATACCAGACCTGAAACCAGCAATAAGGACAGTAGAAAGTAAAGGGTATCCAACAGCACACCACACAGAAAATACAGCCTTTTGGCAGAGGATCCCTGAAACCAAGGTGCTATAAGAGATGCTTAAGACCCAAGCAATCCCTCTTCTCTCTGCAGAAAGTAAGAAAAAGTGCTTACCTCAGCCTGCTTTGTACAGTGAAATCTTCTACAAATATGTCATACATGTAGTATGTCTCAGCTTCAATATACTTTCAGTAAAGTACTAAAGGAGTACTGATGTGCAAATGAATACACTATTTTAAGTGCAAAGAAATGCAAAGAAAGCACAAAAGGAAGCAAGACTGTCAATCATGTGAGAAGGAAATGTTAATTTTCTTTAAGAATAATTCCTCCCTCAGCTTCTTTCAAGGGAAGAAGGGGACTATCACTTGGGACGATAAACAAACACAGGTATTCAAGCACCTCACTGCACCTAGGAAAATGCGTATCTCTAAATACACACTCTATACCTGAGCAGGTGAAGGTGAAGTGTACTGAAATTTTTATCTTCTCATTTCAGTGTCCAAGAGCATAGCTGACCAAGTGTTAAGTTCAAATTGCAACCAGCTGGTAAGAGGCAGGTGTTCAAGTGTTAAGCTGTCACCTAAATAAACATATTCCTAGTGCACAGCCTTTTATCTTGTATAATCAAGACAATAAAAATGGATTCAACAGTTCTGAGATCAGATAGCTAATGCAGGGTAAGTTAACTTAAAATGCCCTCATCTCTCCTTTCAAAAAAACCCTGTTCTCAAGAAACTCAACAAAAAATAGGGTATAGGGAGAGGAAAAAGAAGTGGGGAAAAAAAAACACCAAAAAAACCCCAAAACAAAACAACAACACAGAAACAGAATCTCTGCTGTTTTCTTTACCTGCCAATTCTATACACAAATATACTAAATGTTGGGAATGAATGGTTTTATCAGAATAATCTATGCCATCTCATCATCACATAAAACAGGAGTAGTGTTATCTAATATATACCTGTGGTATTTACACAAGTCCCAGAAATGATTTTATTGCACTTGTTCCTAATTGCAGTTGCCAGAAGAAGAAAACAAAAGAAAAAAAAAAAAACAAAACAAAACAAAACCAAAAAACAGAAACCACACACACTTGTAGCTGTACTTTTCTCTTGCACTGAAATTGCACAAACACGAGTTTAATTATATATAAAATTAAGTGGAGTTTGGGACACGACATCAGAAAAACCAACAACCTTTTCATAATTAAAATGTGACTAGTTTAAACAGAATTATCTAAAACAAAACATTACAGAAGCATCAGATGAAAATCTGTTTCTGACAAGAAGACAGTCACATCACTACTTTGGTTTGAAAGTAGGTTCTAACAGACAACCAGAGTAAGAGGCTACAGATACATTTGCTCATGACTAGTTTACTAACTTCCTTCATGATTCATGTTCTCCAGTACACTAAGATGTCTGTCGCAGAGAGAGAGAACTCAAGCAATATCTGCTGAAAGCTTACTTAAGTACATTACCACTCAAGAACATCTTCACTAAATTCATTAATCACCAACCACTGTATTAAATAAGCACATTGGGTATCTTATATTGTAATGGAAATGTGCCTAGTAAAATTACTTACATCTTAACTTGTACTACAGTCTTCAAAGTAAAGCTCTTTTGTCGTTTGTTCAACATCACAAATACAATAATTATGAAACATCGGTGACACACATACTTGGTTATTAAGGGCATTTTAATAACAAGGATGTTTTAAACATTAAAATTATTAGGAAAAAAAATTCCTCTTCATCCTAGAACATGGCACAATGCCAAGCGTCTAAGGACATGGTGGCATGACAAATTATCTAGTTAGTACATTTTAAGAAGTTACCATCTCTCTGCCAAGACACAGTAAATGTTCACGTACATGTGCCTGGATATAGCACTGAGAACAAGAATGGTTTAGCTTTGCAAGTCATCCAGTTTATTATGCTAGCTTCTTCTTTTCCCCCACTTAACCCTGTAATAATGGATAATAAAATCACCAACTGGAGTGAGATGTCTATAAAACTGTCCTTGTATTCACTCCAATTAATGGTTTTATAAAAAATGAAACAATCTTTTTAGCATAAAGGAAATGAGAAGTCTAAGATGCTAGAAAGGTGATTTTTAAACTATTTTCCTAATGTACACATTGCTAGTTACATTTCCATACACATACCATGTTCATTTTGACCACCTAACAATGCTACACGTAATTAGCCATTTGTGTATGTTGTGAGACATAACCATATAACCAGCACTATATTTATACATGAAAATTCTGCATTTTTTTCTAAATAAAAATTAAAAAGCTATAATAATTATTACTTACATTTACATTTCCCAGCTTAAGATTTCAATACCTGCTGAAGCTGCTTTGAAATTGTTCCCATTTTGCAACACAGTGATAGTGGGAAAGATTGAACGATTTAATCAAATGCTATAATTAGGGGCAGATCTGGAACTAGAACACAATATGTCAGCACAAATACATGTGCAAAAAATCAAATGCAAAAGCTACATTATACCAAATACATACATTCTTCATGATCTGTTCTGCCATTTTTACTGCATGCATGCAGTACATAAAGGAGTTCTGTTGTTATTTGCATTTTAAATACTTAAACAGTGGCAAATTAATCTTCAAAACAATTTTGGTAATAGAGGAAGACCAGCATTGTTCAATGCATTTGAAATAAAAGTAAAGAGATGGATGCAACTGCCTAAGGTCATTCGGCAAGCCAAGGGTAGAGCTGGAGCTAGAACTCAAAATCTTTTAATCCTAGCCTCATGTGTTAACACTGGTAAATGCTGCCTGTCCCAGGCTGTTAGCAGGAATTGTATTTATGCTCTGACAGTAAAGTAGACTCTTTGAATGTGTGATGCCCAAAGGAGAAGATGAAAAACAAGAAACCATATGTCTGAAGTCTTTCCGAATATGCCTCAAGAGCATGAGAAACAGGAAAGCGTATTCTCAAAAAAAAATTTGCCACACACAAATATTCATTTTAGGATTCCTGAAAGAAGAACTAAATGAAAATTTAAATGGCAATATAAAAATCTAAGAACTGTCATAACAAATTAGTATTAACATGATGTACACTAAAGGGTTATAGTACACACACTTCCTAAGAACTGTAAAGGCTTATTTTACCACCCCAGCCATAAACCAAAACTCTTCTTGTCAAACTTACAGAATTAACAAGTTGTAATGGAGACCTGATTCTACTTTTTCTTAATTATCACAGCACAGTTTCTCACTACACTTAACTTTCAATATACTTACTCATAGTCTGTACAGTATTATGAGTTCTTCATGAGGTACTTAATCCCACAGTAAAATGAAAACAAATGTAAAAAGAAATGACAGAAAACCTCCCAAACTTTGCATGAGACTGTCCCAAGGAAAAAAAAAAAAAATCCACACACCAACACCCCCCCCCCCAAAAAAAAAACACCAAAAAAAAACCTGAAAGGGTTCATCAGCTAATCCAGTAAAAAATAATAGTATGTTTTGCCATTTTCATAAAGTCTGGACATTATCTGTCTGCTCAGGAACTTAGAGAACACCTCCCATAGGCTACAACTACTAGGAAGTTTATAGAGCCTTCTCAAAGCGCATAAGGAATACTAATACCACAGCTCATTGCTTTTCATCATGACTTCACGTATTTTCTCAGTATTTACAAGTAGGTGCTCCTTTAGTTAAAACCAGAAATGAAAAGATCAACAAATTAAATCCTTTCAAGGAAATGTATGAAGTTATATTGCCCTCTGCTGATGAACAGCTAAAATTGGACATAAAACCAGAGCTCATGCTCCAATAAACCTTTTGAATAACGTATGTTACTGAAATTCAAATATTTGTTTTGCTATGGTATAATTCCAACAGACCTCAAATGTCATTTCTGTTTTTCAAAGAATTGTCAGCAAACAGAGCAATGTAAAAGAGAAGAAGATAAAACATGTAATTTTAGTTTTTTTCTGCTTCAAGGGTTGGAAAATAAACTTTGCTAATTTCATTTTACTCTAAGATAAATTTACCTGCATGATCCCATTTTAAATTACTTACCATATGAAAACGTTTGTCCAATCAAGTTGCATATTATTAACAACATTTTTCTCCTTGAAATGAATGAGAGATTATATCTTATTTAGCAATAAGCAAAACAATCTACTCCACATTGACATTCAAAGACAATTTTTAAAAGGAACTATATAGGAGATGTTAGGAAAGAACCTTATAACCAGTCTATACAGACTGTTTGATGACGAAAATACACTTACTCAGATTACAAATGAAACAGTATGCTCTTATATAGCCTCCAGATCTCATCTTGGTTAACATTGGATTTACATTTACAAATATTTTAATCATTAGTTAGAAGAAATTCTTGCTGCCTTTTTAAATTTTTTTTTCCAAACACTACAGCTTACTGCTGGTAATGCTAATGTGTTATTAACACCTGCTGGAGCCAGAGAGAACTCTGTGAACAACCTGATTCAGCACCTTGTATTGGAAGAGTTTACAAAACGTGTTGCTCATCCTAGCTTTGCCCTTGTCTAGACTAATACCTTCAATATAACTAGTTCAAATAAACAGCACCAGTGCAGACACAGTTGAACATACTTTGAAAGGCTCAAGTAGATCAAATTATAGCCTAAATTCTCTTCCAGCCTTTAACTTCTTGGTCCTGTATGAGCTAAAGCCCGAATGCTTTACCTTAACTGCAGTTTTATAATGTGTTAATTAGATCACGCTAGGTTATTTCATCTAATATCAGATACTTAAGCTCTAATCTATATAGGCCTCTGATTTCCCTGCAGTCTTCTTAAAATATGATTAGCAGCACACATAGTATAATAATATCACCTTGGAAACAAGGCAATATGCTGTCCCAGCACATAAATAATGATCTTGCATTTTTTCAATAGGATGTTTTCATAATGCCTTTTGGGTTTTTTTAAACTACAAAAGAATTCAGGTCCAAGATACAATGGACAAATAAAAGGAAATAGTACCTATGATGTATTCCAAATAAAAGGCAGTTGTGCTCATCTTAATACCAAGTTTTCTTCATTCTTTCTGTTTTTAAAAGCCACTTTCACTAAAACTTAACAAGTTTAAGACAACAGAAAAGAGAATGCTCTTTAAGTTGTGATTTTCTGTAATTTTTGCCTTGCCCACACACAGATGGTATACAATGTCTTATTACAACAACATATATTTTATTTACAGTACTCATACATACCGCAAGGTAACAACACGAACTATTTGAAAAGGAAAGAAAGAATAGGAACCATGACAAAATACTAGTGTTTCTTGGTCTTTTGTAAGTAGCAGATAGTTAATCAACTGACACATATCGGTGACGTGATTAAACAGAAATATTCAGGTGTCAAAAAAGAGACATGTCAAAACTGTAAACAGGAATAGAAGTAAACCAGCAATTGATGTAAGAGAAGAAAGGTATTGCCACACAAAGTGGAACACCACCTTTTTATTTCTTTTCTATACTGCTAACCATTATTTCTTTTTTCAAAATAAATAAACAAAAAAAAAACCCCATCTATCCTAAAGTACAATAATTTCAAATCTGGTCCTAAAAATCAGGATTTTTTCATACATCATTCTCACACGCACTTCATAGAATCACAAAATCACATAGGTTGGAAGGGACCTCAAAGGATCATCTGGTTCAACCTTTCATGGGAAAGCAATCTAGATTTATCTTATTCCAGTTCTTATTTCCCACTCAAAAGATTCAAACAAGATATAAGAAAGAAATTTTTCACAGTGAGGGTGGTGAAACACTGGAATAGGTTGTCCAGAGAGGTGTCAGATGTCCCATCCCTGGAAATATTCAAGGTCAGGCTGGACGGGGCTCTGAGCAACCTGATCTAGTTGAAGGTGTTCCTGCTCCTTGCAGGAGGGTTGGACTAAATGACCCTTAACGGTCCCTTCCAACCCAAAGCATTCTATGATTCTGTGATTTAGGAGGTCTTGAGATATTCATATGAAAATGAAACAATTGTCCCCAGGTAGAAAAACTAGTGTTTATAAGGGTGGCTTCCGGTCATTCTGAAGTGATGCTTGTGAATAGTTTAAAGTTTTATGGATCTCATGAAAAGAAGGCCTGATGTTCTAATTCAGGAATGCTCAGTGTAAGGACCTAAAAGGTCAGGATGGACCCTGGAAAAAACAACTGAAGGGAAGGACTATCATGGTGGTTTTAGAAACAGAAGCCTTAAAAACATAGGTTATTCTCTTAAATTGAAATGATGATCAGAGAATTGACATGATGTCACCTTTTAAGGCTGGGCCGGCTCTT
>NW_009616861.1:0-31500 GCF_000690535.1 Cariama cristata
CTACAACTAGTTAAGTGTTTTTTAATCACAATCTTATCAGAGTCAGAGCGCAAAAAACCCTACACACCCCAACAAACATAGAACCAGACAAAAAAACTCAAGAGCTAATTTCTGTCCGTGCTTCCCAAAGGAATCCCATGCAATGGAACATGTAATCTCTCACAAATTAGAATTTTCAGGTGAAGGAGCTTTGATAAAAACTTCTAAAGAGCCCTCAGGTTTTTTATTTTGCTTTTACAGCAAGTAATTCCTCCTACCTTGCTGTTGCAGATTGATAGCTATCAAACCATGTTCTGTTTCACACATAGGTTGCAAGGAATCTGACAGATGATCCCACCTGTACAGTCTAGAATGCCACTAAAATTCATTAACCAGAATACGTTTCTGGTAAGGGTATATATATTACAGCATTGTTTAATCACAGGTTTTAACAGATGCCTCAGAATGTCGAAATCTGCAGCTTTTCTTTTTTAATGACTAGGCTTTCTCCTTGATCTTCTGAGATATCTTCAGCAGACGAAATAAGGGAATCATCATCTCTATGGCTGCATCTGAAGATCTTCTTGAAACGTGAACATAAGTTTTCTGCTCTTTCCTCCCTGCTGTGTTGATTTCTATTGCTGTCTTTTTCCTCTCACCTGCCTTCAATCTCTTTCATTTTACTTTCCATCTATTAAGAGCCTGACTTAGCAAAGCAGCTGGTAGAACTTAGCTGGAGCCCATTTGGCACACTAAAAGTGATACTGTGTTCACTGTTCTTCTGACAACTCAAATGCAGAGAAAGGAGAAAGTGACTGGGTTTTTTTCTTTTTTTTTCTTTGCCCATTTATGTATAGTATCTGACTATTAATACTTAGTTTGTTGCATCCCAAAAGAAACTGGCTACATGAGGCCTAAGAGCTTGGAGGAAATGCCTGAAACTAATTTTCTTACACTCTTTAAAAAAAAATTTCGCAATATTTTCAATAAAATTCTCTTAGAATTTAGAAATAATAGTTCTTGGGGTCTTTTCCCCCCTCATTCACAGAGAGACTTTACAATTAACAAAATTATAAGACAGTTCTTTAAAACAGCTTATTTTCAGCTTTTCGGTTTCAGTTATTTTCTACATGGATATTCCTGTTGTCTCTTATTTCATTATGCGTGTAATTAATGTTAAGAGTAAATTCTTGCTTGGTAATGTGCAACTAGTGTAAGAATATCCTATAGCAGAAACCCAAACTGAAATTACTGTCAATAAAGGGGTGGGGTGGATGGGGGGACAGCTCAAATAACATTAAAATCTACCTAATTTATCCAAGCAGAACCCTAACATTCAAGCAGCTTTTATTAGCAAGCAGCAAGGAAAATTTTCTCCCTTTTTCACATCTCTAGTAATAACTGTAGCAGCTTTCACATAATTGGACTATTCCAGTAACCTCATTCAGCATATGATATCAACCACTTCTCTGCCAAGAGATGGTGGCTCTGGATACAGGAGTCAAGCGAAAACAAACAGTAACAACTAATCTATCAGCCTGGGAAACAAAGTTGAGACTCATTCATTAGAAGTACAGGACTCATTCTTGCAGATCTGTGCTCTGTGCGAGGTAAACAAAAAAAGACATGATTTTCAGATCAACAGCAAGAAATTAATTTTTTAATAATTCAGATAACGATACCTTAATGAAATACTTGACAATTACATTTAAGCTTACATTCACATTGCATTATAAATTATCATTTATCAGGAACACTTAGAACTAATTTTTTTTTTTCCAGAAAGATACAAATCTTACCTAACACAATGTTTTTAAAGGCTTTAAAATAACATTCATTCATTATTGAGCAAATAATTAGATTCTGTCCTTCTGAACAGCTACTAACATAAATGAAATGCAAGAACACAAACCAACTTGGAAGTGTACTCATGTAAGCTGTCTATCTATAGTATCAGTTTGAATACGGAGAAAAGATGGTAGCTAGTCTCTGAAAGGCAGAATGCCATTCTGAGAAAGAAGAGATCATACTTTTTGTCTTCACATGCCTTGTACCTAGTTCATGGACATAATCAGGTTCTTTGGCCTTTGAAATGCTGAATTCTGGCATTAGTTTTATGTGCTTAGAATGGGTGGGGTAGAGTGAAACATGCACATTTTTATGAAGGATTTGGGGAAAATCTTTTTGATTGTATTTTTTTGCAGTCCTTGTATGACAGGATTGTGACACTTGACCATAGCCTCCAGATAAACCTGCTATATAAAATGACAACAACAATAATTAGGAAAAGTGGCAGCAGATACTTTGGTTTTTTTCCACCTTATACTCAGGAAAAATCTCTCTGTCTTGTCATTCATGTAATGCACAAAAGATTGGTGTTCATCAGCACTGACTCTTGGTGATATAGACTCTTGGTGGAGCAGACAGCCATGCCTTGGATAAAGCAATTGCTATTACCAGCCTTGGACCTAATCTTTTTTGTCAAACTTTTTCCTCATTTTTAAAGATGTATTTTTCTTGGATTTTTTTGCTGTGTTAATAGGCAGTAGAATAGCTATTTAAACCCTCTGATCGTATACTCACTGTTCAGGCTAACTTATTACAACAGAGTTTTTTTAAAGGCATGCTTTGAGGATGACGTTAAGTAGAAGCTCTAAAGCAGTAAGCTGTCTCTCTTAGAGGTTTTATTGTGAACTAAGAGAGAATACACCCAGATACTCTGTGTTCCTCTTCATTCTTCATCCTGGTTGAGTCCTGCTACTGAAGGCAGAGATCATAATTTTTTGGTGTGAGTCAGAAAGCCTTGCATGATAATTTGAGTTTTTATGGTTAAGGTCGTTCTTTATCTTTGCTTAAAAAACAAATCAAACCAAACCAAACCAAGCAGAAAAACAGACACTCATTCCCACCCCCCCAAACCCCAAAACATATTCTCAAGCCTTAGAATTGCAGTTTAGTCAAGTAATTTTCATGAATCATTCCTACACCTTAAATTGATCACTAGAAAGTCTCTGCTACGCAATACCAACAGTGTATGAGGCAGGATATTCATGAAAATCCTGACTAATGGAGGAAGGTAAGACAAACTTTCATTGCATTTGACAACTCTTCATTGCACCAGCTGTATTTCAGCAGTGTTTTATTTGTGGATGACAGGGCTTAAGCTAAAACCAAGATATGAGGAAAAGGATACAGACCACAGAATAAAAGCAAGATGACTAATCGAATAATGCCTAGAAATCCCCCTACATGGATTAGAATTTGCTTGGGGGTTTTTTTGTGAAACTTTCTTTTCACGAGGGAAGTAGAAGAAAAAATGGCTGTCACAGAAAAGAAATTGTAGAGTCACTGCAGAGAATAAGATAAAAGGAAGCTGTGATTAGTGTGTTGAGTAGGAAACAAAAAGCTCTAATACATGAATAGAACCTATACAGAATTAGCCAAGCTAACAGTCAAGTTATATGTAAGAGAGAGGGTAGAAGTGAAATCAGAGGGCAAAAATATTGCTTAGATGATCAAAAGATGTATTTCTATACAGGGAGTGATTAAAATGAGGAAACCAGAGAGGATTAGAATAGAGGTGATAATTAGAACAGGCTGTTCATTTTTCCATTAACTCACATACCCGAACTGTCCTGATTTGCAAGTTTATGAATTTCTAGACTTTTAACCCTGATTCTTCATAGCCAATTTGCTCACATTTCATCTAGAAGCCATTAGTAGACTCCACAGGTAGAAGTGCTTTGTGCCTGCTACATGATATTGCTTTTACATGTCTGAAAAGAATCCAGCTTTTCATAATTTTTGGTTCATGGTATCACCAAGTTATACATATAACACAAAGGTGCATTTATCTAAATAATGAAAGGCTGAATTCCTAGACAATGAAATTAGTATTCATTTACTGCAGTTTAAGAAGCTATGATAGGTTTTCCTAGTGAAAACAAATAAAGAATTCTTTGAAGAAATTGTTTTCACTCTTTGTTGTATCACAAAACCATGTGGTTCTGTGTAATACTTTTATGGGGGATTTAGGGGTGGTGGTGTTGTAATAGGACTATTTAATCTAGATTAAGAGTTGTGGAAAGAATGATCCATATTCATATAGATACGCTACATCCAAATAAGTTAGATTAGTAGTGTCAGGGGAAAAAACCAGTAAGCAAAGGAAATAGACTTAAATATTTTACTATTAATCCTGTAAAGATACTGTCATTTAATTCAACATTCATCCTTCTCTAGAACTGTTAAAAACTTCAAGTGACTGACTGCAGTTTCAATCAGTCTTCAAGCAATGATTGTACTAAAAAAATATAAATTTGAGGAGAAACAAAAAAAAAAAAGTAAATAAATCAACAAATGAAACCTGATCAGTATTTCTTTTGAATTTTGTCTCTTCTAGTTACTAAGCAAATTAACAATTAATACAGTCTTGAATCTGTGGACTGTTAAGGTTAGGAAGGGATGTTAGGTTGCGCTCTCCTGTTCCCCTGTCCGTGCTAGAAAGAGAGCTGCAAGTATTCTCTCACTAGTGCCAGGGAGGTCACGCCAGGTCCTTCCTGACAACAGGAACAAGTCAGACAAAAGCAGAAAAACTATCCAAATTATGGTGGTCAAGCACAGAAGTACTTTACAAGGATCCCTGAACCACACTGATTACATCATTTGCTTTACTTTATGCCTTCTTTTCTCCTGCTTTCCCCTCACAGGTTCTTCTCTAGTTATGACCCTTTGCCCCTCCCAAATAAAAAACCTGCTCCTGGTTGTTCTTAACCCTCTTTTGATATTTATTATAGGGTTACCATGGTAATCCCTCTTCAGTCAGAGATCTACAAAGTCTCTATTCTATTTTTGTTATCTAGAAATTATTTCTCACACCGTTGTCTTGTTAGAGTAGTCATAAATCAGGTTTAACCATATGCTTAGACTTTACTTTCTTTTTGATTTCAAAGAATCATGGAATGTTTTGGTTGGAAGGGACCTGAAAGACCATCTTGTTCCAAGCACCCTGCCATGGACATGGACACCTTCCACTAAACGAGGTTGCTTAGAACCTCATCCAACATTGCCTTGAACACTTCCACAGATGGGGCATCTATAACTTCTCTGGGCAACCTGTTCCACTGCCTCACCATCCTCACCGTGAAGAATTTCTTCTTTATATCTTATCTAAACCTTCCCTCTTCCAGTTTAAAGCCATTGCCCCTTGTCCTACCACTACGTGCCCTTATAAAAAGTCCCTCCTCAGCTTTCTTGCAGACCTCTTTAGGTACAGGAAGGCTGCTGTAAGGTCTCCCTGGAGCCTTCTCTTCTCCAGGCTGAACAACCCCAACTCTCTCAGCCTGTCCTCACAGCAGAGGTGCTCCAGCCCTTGGATCATCTTCGTGGCCTCCTCTGGACTTGCTCCAACAGGTCCATGTCCTTCTTGTGCTGAGGACCCCAGAGCTGAAGGCAGTACTGCAGGGGGATCTCACCAGAGTGGAGCAGAGGGGCAGAATTCCCTCCCTCAACCTGCTGGTCATGCTGCTTCGGATGCAACCCAGGACATGATTGGCTTTCTGGGCTGCAAGTGCACATGACTGGGTCATGTTGAGCTTCTTGTCAACCAACACCCCCAGGTCCTTCTCCTCAGAGCTGCTCTCGATCCATTCTCTGCCCAGTCTGTATTTGTGTTTGGAATTGCCCCGACCCATGTACACGACCTTGCACTTGGCCTTGTTGAACTTCGTGATGTTAGCACGGGTCCACCTCTCCAACCTGTCCAGCTCCCTCTGGATGGCAACTCTTCCCTCCAGTGTGTTGACGGTACTGCACATGTTGCTGTTATCGGAAAACTTGCTGAGAGTGCACTCCATCCCACTGCCCATGTCGTCGACAAAGATGTTAAACAACATCAGTCCCAACACCGACCCTGAGGAACACCACTTGTCACCAGTCTCCACTTGGGTATCGAGCCGCTGACAGCAACTCTTTGAGTGCAACCATCCAGTCAATTCCTTATCCACCGAGTGATCCATCCATCAAATCCATGTCTCTCCAATTCAGAGACAAGGATGTAGTGCACGACAGTGTCAAACGCTTTGCACAAGTCCAGGTAGATGAAGTCAGTTGCTCTTCCCCTTTGGAAGAACATTCAGTAGTTTCTCATGTTGTCATCTAATATGGCCAGAGTAAGTCACTTGCTTGCAAAGCTCAGCAACGTCAGTTTCCATTTCCAAACATATACCTTACATCTTTGAACAGAAAAGACCTTCTGTATTGGTCTTTTCCAAGGTGTGGGATTCATTGCAAGTAGTTTCTCTAAGTTAAAAGGTGAGTACAAACTTGATGAGTTGATCTACTGTAATGAATGTGCAGATGCCTAGAGCAACTTATGCTAAAAAAAAAAGCGAAGAAATAATCTTTCTCTTTTGACCTCAGTAGTTAGATACTAACCTGAAACCTCTTAGTTCACATAACCAGTGTGTGTGTGCGCGCATGTGTGCATGTGTGCATGCAAGCCTCATCATATTCATTCTTCTATCACGCTTGTAGGACCGATTCCTAGGTTTAAAGTATTCAAAACCTAAGCAATATCTAAAGAACTTGTGGAGATAATACTAGAAACTGCTACTGACAGGATACATCCTCTTAAAACTTCTAGCAAGGAGCCAGTAGAGAGTCATAGGTGAAAGGAACTGAAATTTCCTCCACAGGCACAACACTAATTAAACTCTGCCTAAATTAAAACATAACTACAAGATTATATGAAGTTCTTCTTTGGAGAAAATTTGGTTTTTCACTACATGCAGTTCAAACAGGTAAACATAGTAAATTATAATACAGAATACTTTCACAAGGAAGCAATAAGTAGTACTGAAGACTACTAAACTGTTTTGTGGTTTGGTTTTCTTTTTTTACAAAATGTCTTTTTTGTCCCACTAGAAGTTTTACTTTTACTTTGTCGCACTGTGTAATGTCAGTAAGAAGAAAATATATTACTTGTTTCTTCCCAATTTTTTTCACCTTTCTCCCCCCTTAGTGTACTCTTTTTATATTTAACAATTACTTTTTCCTTACGTTGCTCTCTTTTTCCAATTTAATCATTTCTACAGAGGTATTTCCCCTTAATTTCTCACTTATAGAAGCATGAATTCTTTTATTTATTCTTCTTAAAGAAATAGTAAGAATTTATCATGCTAGTTTTTTTAATGGAAACAAATAAATAGATTTTTTAACAAAACAACAACAAATTCTAAACTTATTCCATTTTCTATATATTGCCAACATATTACCCAGGAAACCAACAATAACATTTGTGGAAAGTAAAGAGAGATTTACTTCCTTGAGGGGCTTCCCAGTATCTCTTAGGCTCTAAGTACTGACTTCCTCTTTGCCTGCACTGGGGGACAAAATTTGTATACTCTGCTTGCCTTCTTTTTACAAGACAAGCCCCAGAAAACAGCTTTTCTCTTTCTTTTATCACACTGAGCTGCCAGACTCCAGTTACTACAGGAGCTATGCCATCTACCTGTTTAATTCAGGAACCGTGCTGGTTATTGCATCCCAGGTCAAGGAAACGATAAACAGTTCAGACCATACATTATCTTCAGCTGACAAAATCTTACGCCCTTCATGTCTATAGAGAAGAGCGCTACAGTAACTACATTAGACATCATGCATGAGATTTCACTTTATCTAGCTGTAACTGTCTAAAATCAGGTGACTAATTCATATCATCATCTAGTGTCCCTCTAGGAACTTAAAGAAGGTAATTCACCCCATCCAACAGTACATGTCTAAGATAGCAAGGATGAACTGTCAGTTAGAGTGCCTTTATCTCTCCACTGAGAGTCATAGAAGCCTGCCTTCCCTAAAATAGGTACCTAATTTTAGATGGACCTCATTGGCATCATGGAGACATACTGGGATGGCTCCTATGACTGCAGTGTTGGAATGGAAGGACATAGGCTGTTTCAGAAGGACAGGTAGGGAGATGAGGAGGGGATGTCACCCTCTGTGTCAATGACCAGCTGGAGTACATGGAGCTCCACTTGGGGATAGATGAGGAGCCAACCAAGAGCTTAAGGGTCAGGGTTAAAAGGAGGGCAGGGACAGGTGACTTTATAGTGCTGGCAGCCTCACATTCACAAGCTCTGGTCCTCATGGGGGACTTCAACCACCCTGATATTTATTGGAGGGACAACACAGTGAGGCACAAGCAATCCAGGAGGTTCCTAGAATACATCGATGATAACTTCCTTCTCCAAGTGGCAGAGGAGCCAAAGAGGAGAGGTGCTCTGCTGGACCTTGTTCTCACCAACAAAGAGGGGCTGGTGAGGAATGTGAAGCTCAAGGGCAGCCTTGGATGCAGTGACCACGGAGTGATGGAGCTCAAGATCCTTAGGGTAGCAAGGAGGGCACAAAGCAAGCTCACTGCCCTGGTCTTCAGGAGAGCAGACTTTGGCCTCTTCAGGGAACTGCTTGGTAGAGTACCATGGGATAAAGTCATGGAGGGAAGAGGGGCCCAAGAAAACTGATTAATGTTCAAGGATCACCTCCTCCAAGCTCAGGAGCGATGCATTCCAAGAAAGAGAAATTTGCGCAAAAAGGCCAAGAGGCCTGCATGGATGAACACAAAAAGGAAGCCTACAGAGGGTGGAAGCAAGGACAGGGAGCCTGGGAGGAACGCAGAGAAATTGTCCAACCAGCCAGGGATCAGGTTAGGAAAGCTAAAGCCCTCGTAGAATTAAAACTGACCAGGGAAGTCAAGGGCAACAAGAAAAGCTTCTATAGGTATGTCAGTGATAAAAGGAAGACTAGGAAAAATGTGTGCCCTCTCTGGAAGGAAATGGGAGATGTGGTTACCCAGGACATGGAGAAGGCTGAGATACTAAATGACTTTTTTGCCTCAGTCTTCACCGACAAGTGCTCCAACCACACTGCCCAAGTTGCAGAAGGCAAAGGCAGGGACTAGGAGAATGAAGAACCACACACCATAGGAGAAGATCAGGTTCAAGACCATCTAAGGAACCTGAAGGTGCACAAGTCCAGGAGACCTGATGAGTTTCATCCATGGGTCCTGAGGGAACTGGCGGGTGAAACAGCTGAGCCACTATATCACATTTGAGCAGTTGTGGCGGTCCAGGGAAGTTCCCACTGACTGGAAAAGGGGAAATATAACCCTCATTTTTACCAAGGGAAAAATGGAAGACCCAGGAAACTCCAGACCAGTCAGTCTTACCTCTGTGCCCAGCAAGATCATGGAGCAGATCCTCCTGGAAACTATGCTAAGGCACATGTTAAATAAGGAGATGACTGGTGACAGCCAACATGGCTACATTAAGGGCAAACCCTGCCTGACAAATTTGGTGGCCTTCTATGATGGGGTTACAGCATTGGTGGATAAGGGAAGAGCACCTGACATCATCTGCCTGGTCTTTGTTGCCAACAAAGCTGTTAAACAGTACTGGTCCCAATACTGACCTCTGGGGAATGCCACTCTTCACCGGTCTCCACTTGGACATTGAGCCATTGATTGAGTGCACCCTCAGCAAGTTTGCTGATGACACCAAGCTGTGTGGTGCAGTCGACATGCTGGAGGGAAGGGATGCCATCCAGAGGGACCTGGACAGGCTGGAGAGGTGGACCCATACAAATTTCATGAAGTTCAACAAGGTCCAACGCAAGGTCCTGTGCATGGGTCAGGACAATCCCAAGCACAAATACAGGTTGGGAGGAGAATGGGTTCAGAGCAGCCCTTAGGAGAGGGACTTGGTGGTGCTGATTGACAAGAAGCTCAACATGACCCAGCAATGCCCCAGAAAATCAACCATATCCAGGGCTGCATCAAAAGCAGCGTGATCAGCAGGTCGAAGGAGGGGATTTAGATTAGATATGAGGAAGAAATTCTTCACTGTGAACGTGGTGAGGCACTGAAATAGATTTCCCAGAGAAACTGTCGATGCCCCATCCCTGGAAGTGTTCAAGGCCAAGCTGGATGAGGCTTTGAGCAACCTGGTCTGGTGGAAGATGTCCCTGCCCATGACAGGGTGGTTGGAACTTTAGATGGTCTTTAAGGTCTCTTCCAACCAAACCATTCTATGATTCTGTGATTCTAATAAAGCAAAATAAATCCATTCCCTCAGCAGAAAATATGAGCATAGCCCTATGAATATAAATTTTCCTAAAATTCTTGAAGTCTTGATTTCAAACTAACCAATTGATGACATATTATAATATATTTTATTTTCTGTTCATTTTTTAACAGGTCATCTGTAATATCCACAAGTCACACTGGTCAGTGCAGTTTTTTACAAACAGCTACTGTTATTGAGCTGGCAAACCTATGGATTCTAGCATTAGATCAAGGGCTTTCTCGAGGTCAAAACAGCTGAAGTTTACAGAAATATGAAAGCAGAAACTTAGAATAAAACTACCAAACTCATCTGCCTTAGAAAACCAACTTTAAAATGTGAATGACTGGAACATAATTGTACCACTGACACTAATCTCCTGTTTACATACTTGATTGTTTCAACTATAACAGGTATTCATTTAATTAGTAAATAAGTTATCTCTATATGAAGCTGTGCCAACAAAACATAAACTGTGCAAATAATACAAATACAAATAAGGTCTTGGAGGCCTTAAAGCCTTCAGCCTAAATTCTTCTTTATATGTCTGGAAGTTAAAAAGGCAACTCTGTAGAATATGCAAATTTTTTTAAAAAAATTAGCCTGTGGAAGACAAGCAGAATATAAGAAAAAGACTGTAAAAGAGGGACAAATATAAAAAGATGGCATGTATACAGACAAGGCTGGATCAGAACGTGTCAATTCAGTATATTGCCAGAATATTAACTGATTGATAGTGGTATAAAAAACTTTAAAGACTGACTGAAAGAAAGAAGTTACTGACAGAGTTGAAGACTAATCTTTCTACTGAAGAAAACTTTAGGACAATTTCTCTTTCTTAGGGTACAAAAGTAAAATACACCATATAAACCCTCTAATTTAGTAGTGTGTTTCTGACATTCTGGGCTAACAAATTGACTTCATGTCTAGATGGCTGTCTTTCAGAATGGTCAAAAATATTAGTTTAAGTTTAATTTAACAGATTGCAGTGCAAATAACTTTACATAACCAGGTTTTCCATAATACAAAATGTTACAGTGTTGATCACTCCACTCATAGTGGATGAATTCCCTATAGTTTCTGAGAAAAAATATGTACAGTGATATTTTGCTATTTTAACCTTTCTGGTTTTCCTTCTATTAAGCTTTCACAGTTCATAGCTTCCTACATATCTTGTCATTACAAGATTTACTATGTCCTAGCACAAAGCTAGTTGTAATTTTATTAAAATTATTATTAAAATAGTCTTTGCTTAGTCTTACACATAGAAAAGAATAGGAGTGAACGTGACAAATATTTGTTATTTTTTCAGCTAACTACTGAATGGAATACAGATACTGTAGTAATTGACATGATACAGCAATTTAGCCAAAATAGAATATCTATCCAGACTGTTATTGATTCAGGTCAATTGCAATGCTTATTTCTTGTATTAGGTAATAACAACTATTGTCCTTTTTGTCATTTTATCTTATTTATAAACAAAACATCTTCATTTTCTTGAAACATTGGCAGTATTTCATGTATGTACAGTAATGTTGTGCATACCTGTTGGAACTACTGGAATTGTGGGACAATGATGACAATAACGTGGAAAAGAAGTGAAGAGTAAGCTAGAAATATTATTGATGCAAGGTATGGTCACCAGTGTAACTTTAACTTAGGCTGAGTTTACCTTTGCCCCCAAACTCATGATTTTGGAAATAGTTCTGAAGAGTTAGAAAAGTTCCCAGAAAGCAGAATCAGTCCAGGACTGTAAAATTACTGGGATATATTGCCTCTGGTTACTCTTAACTGTTTTATTTTTCAGGTAAGTGCATTCAGTAGTGCTTTACAGCCCACATACACTGTAGTCTACTGCTAGTGGAAATTAGGTGTACACAGCAGGCTTTTTTTGACATAAGCTGACATATAGCAAAATGTATACTGGATGTCATGTAGGCGTATGATGTTGCAATTAAACATACCCACTGGGACTGAAGTTTAAAAAAAGCAAATATGTCCCTGAGAAGAGATTTATGAGTCTGAAACCCTTCTGAACAGGGATTGGAAACATAGCAGCTGGTAATTAACCTGGTTTTCTTTAAGTTCTCCAAAAGTGAAGTTGAACTCTTCAGGGCTCATACCTCACACTCTATTTGTACACCTAAGGAAATGTGTCCTGTTCTAGAATCCTAAAAATAGGAACTATTGGCTGAAAAATCTATCTGTGATGGGCCCAAACGGAGCCAGGGTATCTAGCAGTTCTGGGTTTTATTTCGTCAAACGGCATCACAAATGCACCCAGAGCAAGCCACAAGACTGTGGGGCTGCTGTTGGCTCAGTGAACCCAAACCCACCAAATATAAGCTTTATATAAATACATCTGTAAAGGACTCAGATAAGGCTTATGATATGCAAAACCATGGAGAGGGTTTGGGAGAGCAGAAATAGCTACTGTGGGCTGGAGACAAATTACAGTGCAAGAACAGGACTATATATCTTTGTAAAATTGGGGGGAAAAAGGTTCCTCTGAAGTCATCTGTACTTCTGTTTACATCCATAGGTTCAAGGATCTATGCTAGGTGCTTCAGTGTTTTACCAGTTTTTTTTAAGATATTTTCAAAGTAATGTATGTTCATCTTTAAGAAATGAGAACTATAAATGGTTCTGTGTCATCATTTTGTTTAACTAGTATCTGTCTCTACAGATATTTTATCCAATACATGCAAATACCACAATTCCATCATACTTTTATTTATGTAGTTGAAACAATTTTTGTTTGTGGGTCTGAGAACTTTTCAACAACGTGTTTTAAGTAGTTTGGTCAATATTAGCTGCTCTTGCATATTGCTCCCATTTCATGTTGACTTTTAACTGACCTTGTAATTACTAAAGCAATAACTGTATCTAGCAAGGGAAGACAATGTTCCCTAAAGGAAATTACTTTTATCTTTGTATCTTGTTATATTTAAATGGAGAAATTTATGTTGTCTTTGTAGCTATACAAATACATGCAGCATGTAATCATAAGCAAGTAAAGACAACCCCCCTCTTCCAATCTGCTGAAGCTTATGTGTTTGTGCATTTCCAGACTTCAGATGTTCAGAACATTCCTGGAAATCTCAGAGTTAAAGTTTCCAGAATGCTTTTTAACTTTCTCGTTACAGCTGTGGACAAAGAATATGACCTCTATATACTCCGTTGTTACCAGGAAAAAAATAGGTCTTGCAACCGAAGTGGAAAGATAGAAGTGTCAGAAGGTTATCATGGTGTACCCCTGGTAGACAGCTCAGCCCAACACAGGTGCTCGTTCACTCCCCCTTGAAGGGATGAGGGAAGAGGATCAGAAGGGTAAAAGTGAGAAAACTCATGGGCTGAGACAAAGACAGTTTAACAGGTAAAGCAAAAGCTGTGTGCACAAACAAAGCAAAATGAGGACTTCATTCACTGCCAGTTCCCTGCTAGCATAGGACAAAATGAGTCTTTAAATCTGACATATCCTTAGGTGCCAAAACGTCACTTCTGTGATTTTTTAAGTGTTCATTGTTTTCTCCTCTACCGAATGAAATCTCAACTTTATTTTTCGTCCTTCAGAAGATAATTCTTTTTTTTTCTGAGTAACCATATTCAGATATATTGTTAGTTTCTAAATTTGCTGCAGTATCTTGCAGAAGTGATGCGCTATCATTATCAGCATTATGCTGATTGAAAACATCTGCTTATGTAGCCAAACAAGCAAAAGCATTTTCAATGTATAAAATCTGAGCAAGAGAACAAGATTGAAAAATATGACTATACCAGAAAATCAATCTCAACACTTTGACATGCAACACATGATCAGTTTTGGACACATATAAGTAAAAAAATATATGGCTTTATTACAGCTGTAGGTCTTTGACTAAATTTTAGTGGTTTAACAATTCTTATCAAGAATCAAAGGCAAAGGACAAAGCCAAACATGTTTTTTCTCTCAGAAAAACTATTTTTTTTCCTTAAGGAAAAAATTAAAGCATTCAAAAGGGCAAGGTTTCTTTTGCATTCATTAGGGATAGAATAGTCATATAAAAATGTGACACTGAAGGACTTCAATACGTACAAAAAATGGAGAGCAGACTGATATTTTTGAAGCTTCACATTGAACACGGAAAAGTAAGCTTGATCAGTGCATTCTATTGATCTTAATACAAAAAAAAATTACATTTATTTTTCAAATAAGTTCTCATTCATATTATTTAAGATGGATATCAACAACATACTATAGTAGGAAGGACTATAGATGAACAACTTCTACACTTCGCATGCAGTTCAGCAACATCAACCACCTTTCTCTTCTCAAATTTGTTAAGGAAGTTTGACTGTTTCTCAAAAAATTCTCAACATATGCAAAATATTGCATTTTGAAGACTATGCAGATTAAGTACTCACCTGGGTGTTTCTATAATAGTACATTTTAAACAGTTTTGGAATGTATTTAATTTCCTTTCCCCTACTTTATAAAGATGATATTTCAAATTGTACAAATTAAGGTGAATTAAAATAAACAGTCAATTGATGGTCCTTCTTGGTCCTAATCTGTTCCATCGTTCGTATGACAAATCTTAATTATTTAGAAAAATTATCCTCTTTTTTCCTTTCAGCTCAGATACTGAATCCATCATGAATAATAAAAAGTCATTCTAGTAGGCATATTGCAATAGTCAAGCAAGACAGAACTGACTTCCAGACCTTAGTTTTTCCCCTTGTCAGGAGAAAACAGGATATCTCAGGCAATGATATTTAGAAATCTGCATAATCTACCTTCCTTTAATATACTCTATTTCTTTCCTTCCCTTGCAGTTCTCAAATGGTCTTTAGGAAGTGTAGGGCCGCTACATAACCTAGGTACCACGAACGGATCACTGGTCGGCCCCCAACCAGGGAAGAAACAGATAACACACACAGTGTGAGTGTCAACTTCCTCGTTTATGGCACAGCTAATTCCTTTTATACAAACACTTCACAGGGAGGCAGTGTCTAGCTCTCTATCTTCCCGTGACATCACGAGATCTTCCGAACGCTGTACCCTACAAGGAAGCAGCAGCCTTGATATTAAAAACCACAGATATAATTTGCTGTCAGTTTGTCATAGCTTTTGGCCAATTTAAATCTGACTGCTAGTCTGTCTGAAGTTTTGTTGCCCACCTTCCTTAGATAAAGTTCAGTAATAGAGGTATGGAGACAAAAAACTTTTCCAAATTACGTAGATTACTATTTGGTTTTATGTTGGAGGACCCTGATACTTTGTATAATCTTGCATGAAGTCTACAGTGACATATTTGAGATGTGTATGAGATTTCTCTGTCTTTTCTGGCATCCACAAAGATTTTTTCAATTTTAATCTATTGAGAATAAGAATAGTAAAACTATACTTGCCACATTAAAAAAACTCACCCCTCTCAAAAAAAAAAAAAAAAAGCAAACAAAAAAACCCCCAAAACCTAAAATGGAAATACATGTATGCACTTTTCAAATGAGAATAAGTACAATAATTTAAATTTAAAATTCAGGGAATTAACATGATTCACATGTTTTATGATATATACTTTCATTCTCAGATAACATCTGAAAAAGGCAGGTTCAGTGTTGAGTAAGTGAACATCAGCATATTGCCAGACGTATTACTATGCTGCAGATGTCAAATTATCAGTAACATTAGTCAGCAGTGCATGACTCAAAACTGTATTGTAAAGAAGACGGCTTTTAACTCAATATAATTTCATTTATGAATCTTTCTCAAGGAAGGAAAGTACAATAAGAGAGGAATCATTATAAATAAACACTTTTTCTGTAGAAGAATTTGTATTCACTCATGTAAAATCTGTGCATGACAGAGTTATGTTACCACAACAGGTAGAAAAATGGCTGTCCTCTTGAACTTTTAATGCCGATGAATTCTTGACAAAACTTGCTAATTTCACAGGAGAACATGAAGGAGTCATAATACAGAAGCATTTTGCAAGTTTCAGATCAGAAAGCAGATTAATTGAAAGGACATTCGTGCTTTACATTACATTTGTAGCCAGTTCTTACAGCTGTTGACCTCTGACTCCCACCATGGTTACTTGATCACAGAATAAATCAAGCACGGAGACTGAAGACTATCTTTTGCTGCTATGTGGAAACAAAGTCCTTATGTTTGACATATAATGTTATCACATGATAAAAAGAGAATTGACTATAAAGTTTGAGGAAAGATAAAGTATACAATGCCAGTATTTAAAATTCTTTGACAGTAAGAGAGTCAGTAAAATGTAAATACAATGTCACCTTTTGAAGCTAACAGACCTATTAAGGATATCCTATTGAAACTAAATTTAAAACCTGAACATTTTTAGAAGGTTTAAAATAATTTTGGTTACTCTTGGGGAAATAATTCTTTTGCTATTGTGATAATGAATTATTTTATGTGTGTCTGAATAAGGCTATGAAGAAAGTTTGGAGCTGACAAAGCCATCTCTTCCCTGTTAACTGGGATAGATTCCAGCTTTTATCTTACCCATCAGCCCAGACAAGTCTCTCCCAAAACATTCAGAATTAACCTATAATAATACCTTTCTTGTCTATAGCACTGAATATGACTCCACACATATCCAAGGCCATTATAGCTTATTCATCTTTTGTTTTAAAGAACATGACTGGAAAGCTGCACTGCCAGCTCTGAAGTCTGATAAAATGAGAATCCCCAAACAGTAGTTGCAGTGACATTTGAATCCAGCTCTACATTACGTGTGGACCAAGTCCAGGCAGACATTGTGAATTGGAGAATCATACTGAGAGACTAATGGCAAAAATCTCACAAGTGCAAAGCTAGCTTCATTATGAAGAGTGAGACCGTTCATTTGGCTAACTGTTTCCAATCACTGATCATGTTAATTAGGACAATGAGGCATGAAACAGCAATAGGCTAGAAATCTTGCCAACTCATTTTATTTCTATGCATGAGTGTGTGTGAGGCTGGGTAGAAGCCTTTTTAAGATTGTTGTCAGACCATTCTGTTGTACTTCCTCCTGGCTGAAAAAAGGAGTCCTGGGTCAGGAAAAGAAGACAGACATGCACTTTTTCTACTGCTGCCTAGCATCTTTCATCTTAGGTCCTAAAGAATAACTTCTGTTAAACTATATTTGATTAAATACACAATCTTGAACCCATTTACCCTCTAAGAACTGTCTTACCACCAGACTATGGAGTGAATTGAGTTGTAGTCTTTGTATATTTGTTAATGCACTGTATAGAGAGCAATAATGTAGCAATGAACAAAGGAAAGAATAACTCACAGGAAAGAATTCTGGTCCATTGTTCTTGTGTAGTTGCGGACATCTCTTCAGACTGTAATGACAAGGTAGGTCCTAACCTGCAACTCTTTGTGTAGGCAACTGTTCTTAGGACTCTAGATTCCGCTCCATGGACTCTAAAGAGTCCTAGTCACTCAGTTTCTAAATTTCACTTTTGGGAGACAAGTGTTGCCTAAGAATTACTTTTTGAAATACTATCTTCTAAAACTCTGAATTTATCATTGAGTTCTCTGATCCTCAGCACAAGCAAGGACAGCAGCCTGATTCTCATGCCTACTGCTGAGCTGCAACATAAATAAATAAATACAGAAAGGCACAGGAAAAACTCCTAAAGCTACTATTACTTTTTTTCCCCTACTTTGAGCAAACCACATAGGAACACATTCCTCTAATGATGAGGTATCAGGTAATAATAACTTGTGCTACTATTTTCGTGTACTTATTTAACTGTTGTTTGATATAGTCTGTGAAAAGTGTCAGTGAAGGAAACTGGATCAAACTATCACCTCATGGTTGCCTCTCCAGTTCCCTAGAGTAGACTCTAGTCTTCTAGACTAGAAGTTCTCAAGCAGAAAGTATATTCTTGCTGCAAAGGCAAGCTAGCAGAAAAACAGGCTACCAGAGAGACCTTTTAGTTCATCTGTTACTACCATTCTGCACTACACTGAAGCATTTAAGTACCAAAAAGAAGCTTGGAATGAAAAGACACTCTGATATATTTTTGAAAATTTAAAATACTCGCAATTGATCACTCTTTGTGAGACAGTTAAGTCTGTCAGGACTGTAAAGGTATACTTTCAAAGCATTGTCTGGGGCTTTGATTTTGATTCTGTGGCTTTAGTGACAAATGTGAGCAAAATTCCATTTAAAAACAACCCTCTGGGTTCACTACAAAAAACCTGGGGATGGTTTCCACACTGTTGCCAGACCATAGCATTCACATTTTTAAGGGCTAGTGAATTCTGGCACTTGCTGTCCGTACTGTGATATAGCAGCTGTTTTCTGTTGATGTGACTCTGAGTCATGAGAATTGAGATCTATTCTTAACTGCTATTGTAAAGTATCTTGTTGAAAACACAATCAATTATTAATTCCTTGAATTTGGAGTCAGGTCTTTACAAAAAGTTAGTTGACTACTTTCAGTGTCACTGTGCTTCAGAATAAAATGCAGAAATCGAAGGAAATGTTTATAAAGTTCTTTGAGCCATAGTGTTCAAAAGTGTTACATATTTAGTTCATTTTACCATCTTCATTTAAAAGTAACAGTGTTCAGTATCAGTATTTTTTGAGATAGGAAGAAAAGGGATGGCCTTTCTTTGGAACCAGAAAATGATTTTATGTATATCAGAAAACTATTTAGAAGGAAAATTGAAGGAAATTGAGAATATTTCATACCTGAAAAATACTTGCCAATGTGTTGCTAGGTAGAGCTGCTGCAAATATTATCCAGGTCAGCAGTAATCAAACTTTTCAAAATGATCATTTTTCTTGTGGGCAGTCATATATTCCTTTACCACTTGATTTTTAACTGAAGACATGTCAGGAGCAATGTGATTTTTACAGTCTAGGCCACTCATCACAGTTTTGTTTGAAGGCCTGTACTAGATCAGCCTTGTGCCAATCTAGTGTCTTAAACAGCAGAGCCATGTAAGTCAAGGATTCAGATAGACTTTCTAACAAAATGTGTGTTCACAGAATTCACAAGACCTGAATCAGAGCCACAGCGGCTGAGAGAATTCATATGCAAAGGGTATCTATTTCAGCATTATCTTCCTAGGAAACCACATGATAGTGCTTCAAAATATGTTCTATCAGAAAATTATATCCTTGAGTGTTGCTAATATTCTGGTGACAGGAGAGAAAAATGTGAAAATTACAAACACAGCAGATTACAAACACTGGAAAAATGTATTTATGAATTCCTTGAATTGAGAAATAGCATAGAAACCATAACCACAAAAATTGATATGACTAGAAATTGTGCTAAAGCTGTAATTACACATGAATTGCTTGGTATTTCTTTAATTATATCAAACCAGAAGTTGTTTCTGCAATAATTTCTCAGTTTTAAATTAGGGCAGCCATTAACACACCTCAAGGGAATGTAACAATTTACTGTAGTAGTATTTCATTTAAATATTTCCAAAAGTTGCTTTGAGACATGCTGTTAGAAACAAAAAAATCTAAATTTAAGCTCTTTATTTTTAGTCTCTTTTAGTTACATTTTTAAAATGTAGATTTTTTAATAACATTTTTTAAATTTTATTTTGACAATGTATTTTTTTTTAAGTATTCAGGCTGAAGTACTTCCTACCGTGTTCATAGGTAAAATCATGGACACTTCAGGACACAGGGACTGAAGCTTCATTCTGGGACTTTGCTGCTTTAGCTTCACAGTTAAGCAGAACCAAATCATTATTATCACCTACCCCTTCCTAATCCAAAAGCACACCCAGTGGCTTTTGAATGCTTCAGAATGTTTAAAATTATTAATCAAGCAGATTACTGGAGTTAATAGATCTTTTCTCATTGAGTTCGTAGGAAAATCTGACTTTTTTCAGAGAACAGATAGATACACAAAAGGTCATTGGTATTTTTCAGAAGTTTTAGAGAAGTAGAGTAGTATTTCAAATATTTCAAATTTCTCACTCAAGCTACCATCAAGGTAAGTTAAATTCTGTAGTCACTTAAATTTCTACTGCTGGGAATACACCATTTTCAATTAACCAGTAGTCAATTAGTCTGTGCAACTGCACTGGCACTGTTAAAGATATTGAAGATTGCAAGGTTAAAGGTAGATCTAGAAATATAACTCATTCAGATAAAAAAGTAGAGGGGCAATGTATCCCAAAGAAATAGCTTTAGCTAGCTCCTCACCCACTGTGCACATTCCTGTAATATCTTCTTCCGGCTTCTGTCTTTCTTTGTGGTCTGTAAAGGAAATCTGAGTGCCTAACTTGGACCTGTAGAGCATTAAGGAGTTTAAGAGTTTCACATTCACTATAAAACTAAACCACATTTAGATATATCTGAGCTGATGAATCTGGAAGTGCTCCTCAGGACCTAAACCCAGCTATGCAGCTCTGTCCTTGTCCTCATTCAGTATCAAGTAAAATCAAATGTCCCTCAGGGTCTATTCTCCACTCAGCTCTCCTTCTCCTGCACACTGGGCACATGGATCAGAAATAACCTGGGATGTTCTCTCATCAGGTCCTCAATTTGGTTGTGATGTGAAACCAACTTACTGTTTAGTGTAGATGGGATCCCTTGAAGTTTGATCCTCTACCCCTGAAGCCAGTAGATAAATTTGTTTTCATTAGTGCACAATGACAAACCCAGTGAGTTCTATACAGTAGCTATGGATGTCTCCTTCTATGCAACTGGAAATACTGTCGACTTCTTAGTATATCTCAGAATAAAAGCTGTGAGTGTTCCTTTGATACATTAGGTTTCCCGCCCAGCAAGTAAAATGTATATTTTATTATAGACTATGATATTCTGTAACAGCATAAGCATGAAATCATTGCATGCATAATGTACAAAGTTAATCTAAAGATTTATCCATAACTAAGTTTAACAAATGAGGTATTAATAAAGATTATGAAGTGCTTCCTGTGAAACAACTCGCAGGCCATCACCTGCCAGAATACTGACATATTTTACCCCCACTGTATTTTATTACAATGTCTGTATGACAGAGGGAGTTCAGAAAGACCTGACTTGTAAAGCTTGTCTAGTAACTTGTGCTGCTCTATTTTAAACCCAAAGGAAGTAATGCTCTTACTATTGCTAATCAAATAAAACTTGCTCCTATGCAATTATAACATCCCGACCTTTTTAAACTGTGTATTAAGTATTTGAAAGCATGTAGTGCTAGTGAGAGTTGTGGGTATTTTTGCCATTACTCTCATGCACTCACATGAATACAAATTGATTATCAGAAACAACTCTAGGAAAATTAATTTCATATTTTCCCCTCAATCTTTGGGCAAAGTAATGTCTTCCAACATTAGACTTTTTGAATTAGTATTCAGAGTTGTATGTTGCTATTTAGAGTTTGTATCTGTGTGCACATACATATGCATGTATACATGTTTTCATAAACAGGATTATATATACATAAAATATATCATAGTCACCATTGAATATGGAAATACTCGCATGCACATATATGCACAGGCACACACAAACCCTTCATATATTCAAGAAAGAGACTTCTTATATAAATCTTTATGTTGTACGTGAACTTCAGCAGCTTCAGCAGTCATTAACGGCACTGTGAGAGATGGCTGCTGTGTAACAGACACACTCACACCTCACACAGAAAGGAAATTAGACAGCATTTTCAAATACAGGTATCTCAAAGTAGTTCCAAGATTTATTGTTTACTATCTATTTGTAAACAATTGCATCAGGATATTTGAGATGAAAGACTGTATTTTCCAGTATATTTAAGCACACAAAGCTGAGATGAGGCTATATGCCTTTGCCAGTGCATTTCCTAGTCTAGTCTAGTAGTCATCAGCAATTTAAAGGAATTTATTTACCTGTCAGACAGAGCTTCTGCTGTGTTTACTACTACCTACAGCTGAAGTGCACACTGGTTATTTGGATTGATGGTATCATCTCCACCCCAGCAGGACTAGAGCTGCTACGTTAGTGTCTAGAACTGAGCTTAGTTCAGATTCCTAAAATAGCCCAACATACCTGGAATGAATGCTCTGTCTTCTACCCCTTTCTTGGTAGCATTTACAAAAGCACCTAAGATAGATAGCTTAAGGCAGTTCAAAAGAAATTAAAATTCTTAAATCACCACGGCTGCTTTGAAAATTGCTTTTGACAGCACCTGGAATTTTTAGTGCCTGAACAATTTTAAAAATCTGACTTCAGGAGGCCTCTCAAGAAAACTAAGGTGAGAAATCAGACTGGAACACAGCAGTCCTTGTGTTTCAGTACTATGCTTGTAACATTTGTAACCTTTCTATCTTGTATTTCTTTAAGATGGAGAGATTTTTGGTAGAATAGAGTCATTAAAAAAAACTTCATCTGAATCCTAATTACATTCGTGCAGGAATGGGCATGGAAAGGTGTCCTTAAAAATAAATTTTTGCGTTAACTTTTAAGCAACCTTTAAAAAAATGCAGTACTGAAACAAAACAAATATTCTAAGTTTAAATCATCCAAGCTTGCCAGATTTCATTTTTTTAAATGAATCAAATAAAAGTCAAAATTTAAAGCCATTGTCACAGTTGGGAAGTTTCCTGTGTTTGGCATAAGCAACGTTAAAAGGTCAATTTTAAAAATGTGACTGATGTTGAGCATATGATTCAAGACTTTGCTGATTTATTCTTATGTGCTAGTAGCAGATCAGTTCAATATGTGAGCTAAATCACATTTCTCTGACATCTTTTTTTTTATTCTTACTCTGAGTCTCACACTCCATAGTATGCTGACAAGAATTTTTGGCCAGTTTTCCGTATGTGAAAATGATCTAGCTGATATAAAATCTCAAGATGTTATTTAAAAACTATTTGTGCATTTGAGCTAGTAAGTGACCAAAAAATGACATTTAAGTAATATATTTATGATCTGAGAGAGATGCAGAAAAAATAAATATAATAGACATAAAAAAATAACATTGTCTAAAAGCCTGGAAAATTGGATGCTATGCTTTCACCAATATATTTTGTGACCTGGGACAATCTGTTTTCTTTGCTGTGCGATTTTCCTTTCTAGTAAAGTAAACAAATACTAACTAGGTCTGGTAGATCTCCCACAAGGGAACACTTCTGAAGATTCTCTGCATGTTACTCTCTATCACGTTTGGTGTGCTTTTAAGTCTTTTTTGGTCTTTAGATTGTGTTTATAATACTATGTTTTTCACCCTCTGGCTCATGTACTGTTTTTCTTTATGTCTGGGTAAGTAGGACATTCTTTCCTGGAGCTGTAGTCCTCTGTTTTAAATTTTCATTTCAGCCCAAAGTACAGTGAAAAAGAGACACACACTGACTTAGTCACAAATATAACAACTGATACCCACTCACCCTCAAAAAATGAAAAAAAAAACAAACAAACAAAAAAAACCCCTAAATATATCTAGACAGAAGTACAAAAATGGGTGTACATTTTAGTGGACTGAATGCTCATTAGCAGTTACAGTACTCTACATATGTTCCTGCAGTGCATCTTCCAGTTTAATTTAATCACAAAGAAATTGCTTTGCACTCTCCGAGGGGACTTGGCAGCATGAACCAAATTGCAGTACACAGAGACAATTAGAAAGTTCACTTCAGAAGTGTGCACCTGATCCAAACATAACCACCAATAAATATTTAACTATAGTGACAGCCACAGCAATATAAAATATGTTGATTTTCTGTTTCTTTTTCACACAGCTTTTAAAGTTCATTTATGTTTTCTGAAGCTAACCTTACAATTAAGAAATTTCAGGGAAATCAAGTCATTTTACTGCCACAAATCACAAGATTTCCAAGGAGTATTCTGCATAAACTTTAAAGGACAGTACTTGCACTTTGTCTCAACATTATTTATCTTTTCTTTTTTCCCCTGTTGTTAGGTCTTCTACTATACATATAGAGCAAGTTAGCTTTACCTTGTCACCTCATTCATTCTGTTAAAATGGTAGTCATCCAGGCCAAAAAGCTCTCCACTCATCCCTCACACGGAGGACACTGGGCACAGTCTCAACAACATACAGCTGAATCTATGTACCTGATGGTTTACAGAATAGAGAAACTTAGTAGACTTGATGAAAATTCACTGATTGTAGAAACATAAATTTTCCCTACTGTTCTACCTAAAAGAGTGATGGCTTCTCTCTTATTTCAAAACCAGTTGAATTCTGCTGCTGTAGCAATTAGATGTTAATGACTTTGTCAAGTGCATGAACAGAAAGAAGCAAGACATGGACAAAGTAATTAGAAGACAAGAATAAAGAGTTATGTGTGTCCTCAGTAGGACTCTTGGCCATGTAGTGATATATGAGTAGGGTGGGAGTCAGAACGTGTCAGGAAACATGGTTGTAGTATGAAGGAAGAGCTGGAGAACAATAAGATAACATTAGGGAAGACAACTAGAGATATCGCTAAGGTAATGACAATAGGGTAGTGTTTGGCACTAGAAAAGGACTAAGTAGCAAGGGAAACAATGCTTGGCAGGTAAGAATCACATGAATTGCCTAAGAATCACAGACATCACCAAATTATTTTACACAAAGCTAACAAATATGTGTAACATGACTAACAACATTCATTTATTACAGTTAAAAACCAGGTTTCTTTATATGAATAATCTGCATGTTTATACTTTTATGAGTATGGGACTCTTAGTGTGATGTGTTATGATATGCCTATGCATTATTGGAAATGATGTCATTGTCAGTTTAATGGATTTATTGGATTATTCCCTGCATGGCTTTATAAGTTTAATTTGTGTATTCTCTTTTACTTCCAAAGAAATATCCTCATAAGCAATACAGATAATTGAATTTCTATTCTGAAATCAATGTAAGCTTCAAATGTTCAAGCATAATTCCCCAAATAGCATAGATTATTCAGCTGTTTCCTGAATCAGACAGCTTGGTAGAAAAGCTCCTCTGATTCTAGTGGGCTAGGCAGATAAACAAATATAAATATCTATTGCTGTTCCAAAAACATAGAAGAAAATAAAATTGTATAAATTCTTCTTAAAACAACAGCAAGATTTCTTTTCACTTCACCATAATCTGCTGTATTCTCTACTACTAATATTCACCCACAAAAATTGCACAGTGAATTTAATCAGGGATCTTAGCTTTGCTGAAATACAGTGACAAGTGTTTGCCTAGTCCGCTAATTATTTAACAAGAGAGAATTTGGAACATCGTGAGAGAACTGTATTTTATGTCATTCACAATTTATGTAGTTGTCCCTGCGTACAGTTTTTCCCACAGAATAGGCGAAAGAAATGCACTTCATTGTCATGGATCAGCCCTACAGCATCCTAGACAGGTAACTGTTCATCTGATTGAATGTGTAAGTTAAGAAGAAGATGGCAAAGGCAAATACCAGAGCAACGACACAGAGTGGATGACACTCAAAAATTAGTAAATCTAGAAATCTTGCAGAGAAAACAAGTACAAAGATAGATCAAAATCATAGATCAAATGAAAGCACTTCTTACCCTTTCTACACATAAAGTCACATAAAGTCTTTGGCAAAAACTTGCTGCTAAGGTACACAATTATGTTTCTTCAGCTGCTGCATATCGATGGCTAAGGTTAAATCAGAGTTCAATAGATTTTTATATTTTTAAATATGTTTCTTGCTACCTACATTACACTCCTTTCGTTTTAGTTATATGTCAAAATTTCATTCCACTCAAAGGACTTCTCTAAAATCTACGAATGTTTCAAGGTGACTGTCAAATCTTTTATACCAGGGTACGTGGTAAGCATTCTATGTTTGGCATCATTTGAGAAAGGATTTTCCAGTGCACCATGTTCTGTAAAAAAATCCAAGCAACAAAAAACTCCACCAAAAATAGAAGCCAAAGACTACAAAGATATTTTATCTCAGGTTACCATATTGTTTTCATCCTTAAGCATATATCCAGGGTTCAAAATACATCCAGCCATTGCACAAAAAATGTCTAAATGGTTTGACTTTTTTTTCATTAATGAAAGGCACGTATAAACAAAAAGTCAAACTCCTGAAAGAGCAGTAAATATTTGTAGAAGAGTAGAAAGCAGTCTGTCCAATTACCCTAACTTCTAAGACAGATGTTTCAAAAGTTAGATAAAGTCTATTGTCTACCAGATAAAAAATTAGTAGCTTTGTTCATTTTCAGAAGTAATTAAGTTCAGAATTCCTACAGTTTTCCCTTCTGAAATATTACATATGTAATATCTAAAATCAAATTATTTCTAGACAGAGAGGAGCGATGAAAAAATACATGGTAGCAGATATTACGCAAAAGCCTATGCAGATAAATACTTGAACTGTTACATGTCAAATTATATGCAGATGCACTTTACTTTACTTTCCATCTGTCCGTTGGCATCACACAGTAACATAAATGTCACAATGAAAAGATTTTTGGAAAATCAGATCACTTGCATGACCTAATCATCCTTAGAGACTTGTGAGAATATTTTTAAAATAGCAGACAAGGCATTACAGAAGGTGGTTTTCAAAGAAACTGTGCAAGTATATGAAAAATCAAAGCCCAGTCAAATAAAACACACTCAATATTTTCAAATAGGGAGAAGGACACTCATCAGCTCTAGGAGAAGAGATGACATGTAATGGTTTGCCTGAATCCTTTTCAAAGATATTGAAAAATAGTTTATCTGTTTTCTGAAGATTATAAATGGCAAAAAAATTGTAATAAGTTAGGCTTTTTTACAGAAGTTTCACAGAACTAGGACATGATTTAACACCCCTCATTCACGCTCCTATTACTATACGTAGCAAATAGTACTGTATTTTTAATAGAGCATCCCACTAAAATCTTCTTTTCCTTCTCATCTCTTTGCTGTAAAAGTTAATATTCTTTTCAATTTTCACAAGCTAAGAAGAATTCTTCAAAGGCAGGCATCAGGATGCTGAAACTTTAAATATGGGATGCACATTAGGAACATTTAGTAATTGTATTTACTTCTATCTTTGCGCCCCCCCAAATCTGATATTTTATTTTTTCTTTTCATTTCAGTTATTCAAGAAATTAGTATTAAAAAACACCTTAACTTTGTCTTATGGTGTTCTAGTTGTGGCCTATGATAGCCTCTAAGATAAGGGGTTAGCAAGTATTAATTTTAATACAATTTTAAACTGTTTTCCTCTTTTATGTTATTAATACATTGGCTTTCATTTTAGAATCCTGGATCTATGAAAGAAGTGTGTATAATAACCAGTAGTGAGTAAATGAGTACCCACGGCAGGTTCTCTTATCTTCCTTCAAACTTTTATTAAAAAATACAATATATCGATGAGCAAACAACTGTGAAAACTATTTCTGCCTGTGGTTTGTGGTCCCCTTGGATGGATTTAATCTTACAAAATGTAGATGTCTATAACACAGAGTTAGTCACTCTAAAAGATCATTTTGAGTGAAAGTAAGGAACATTTCTAGGTTGTAGGTCTTCTCATCCTAAAGTAGACATCTGAAACTGAACAGTTCTCTTTTCAAAGAGTCTATTTTTCTCCATTACTTCTAAAGAAAGCTTTAGTGGGATCCCACTCTTGAACTCTGAAAAATCATGTGACAATTATGATCCATCGAAAACTCAACACACAGCATGACTGCACAAAAGGTTGTTACCCTGTTAGCTAGACCTGCCTTCCAGAGAACAGTTTTTCTTACAGAAAGCTGTAACTTTAATTATTATTTATTTATTAATTATTTATTAACTATCTCTTTTTCTAAGTGGTGGCTTGGATGGTGCTTTTGGAGGAAATAAGAGAAGCAGTTGCTTCAACACTCTCTGGTTCAAGACATCACCAACTATTAAATTCCTAAAAGTGGGAAGCTAACTTTCACTAAGGAAGAAAAACAACGTGCTGCTTTGGAAATTAAATTTTCATCTGTTATTTGGGTTTCCAGAAACTGCAAGCACTGGTACTGAGCAGGACAGAAGATGGCTTTTTTTTTTTTTCTTTCATTGTGAAGAATCTGTTCAAACTAGTATAAATTCAGTGTGTTCATAGTGTTCCCCCCTTACAGAAAATTGTATTTCTATACTGAAACAACAGACTTAAATGAAGTAATTAAAATGCAAAGAAATAATGTCATTTTTTCGGTTTCTTTTTGATGAATTATAGTATTAATCTACTCAAGAGACAGAGTGCAAGAATCATCATTTGGATTCTGAGCTGCTGCTAGTGCTAACAAAATTTCTTTTTATTCCAAACTTTTTTTGCTTTGGGTGTCACAAATATAAACCATCTGGTACGCCAGCTGCCCATGTTTCTTTTGATGTGTACAGCAAGAGTGGGTGGAAAGGCTCCAAAATTGCAGACATTATCCTTTTTCTGCTTATCATCATCATCATCATCATGATAATCTTCTTCGCATTTCAATATATGACTTTGCTTCTTTGTGGCCTCTGATATCTGCCAATATACTGCAGAACGGAGTTTTGTTTTGCTTTCAGTGAGTACTCTGTGTGGTTTAAGGGGGATAGAAATCTGGAATGTATCTTATTATGGCTTTGCTGTTCACCAGTTCTAATAAATTTATTCTATATGTTAATGTAAATTTGATTCCTATATTTATCCACATGTCTGTTTTTTTAAAAGTTGAATTTCTCAATACAAAATAATTTTAAATACAGTTGAAGAGTATATTAAGTCTAACCTGAGGTTGAGTTTTGTTCTCTGCATTTCATTTCACTTACAGAGTTTTGCCAGAGCTTCTCAAAGTTGTGTCTTCTGCTGAAGTTCTAAGAGAGTAATGATTTAATTACACCTTAGCTACAGTTTATAGTCCTTCTGCTTGAGAAAAGCAAAAAACGTAATTAGGAGTCAAAGGTGAATAACTTGCTCTTAAAAGCAATCTGTTCCATGCACAGTTTCACTCAGTTTAAAGGGAATCCCAGGACTCTGGTCCATCATTCTCAGTACTTGTCCAGACTGATATTCAAAGCTTTTTCCAGGCAATTCTTGAGAAGCCAACTTTTCTATGTATAGAACAAAGCTATTATATTCAACATCACTTCTCATGTACATGTCAGGGAACGAAAAAAATATCCAGATGGAGAATTATTTTTCTACTGGAGTCATCCCTCTGGATAGATACAGCACTTGTCTAAACAGAGTCTGTGAATTTGGAGGGGCATCAGGGACTAAAAATTTGAAGATGGATTTCACAGATAGCTACTCCATATCTGGGAGCATAATGTGGAAAGAACTAAACGAGCACCACACTAGTCCTTCCTTCAGTAACTCCACCCTACCCCTGAGGTCATCAAAGGAACATTATATGACTGCACATCAACAGGGAAATATGAGTTAATCAGACTTACTACTGAAAATCAGGGTAATTGTACTCTGCTAGGATTTTGTTTTGTGCTTGCGTAGTCACAACATTGTTAAGCTTTTCTGCTTGGCAGAACACAATAATTCATTTCTGAAGATACCATCTGGGAGAAAAGTTGATCTAAATCAGTAATCTTTGGCATAGTTCATTGTAGAGGTTATCAAGCCGTAGAACAACCTTTATGTATTAACGATAGAAAAAGCTTTATAAAGGTAGAAATATACAATGAAAAAATTACATACATGAGTAATGGTCTTGTTTTGTGAATAGATGGTAGACAACTATGGTCCTGTTCTGAGGAGGCTGCATACAGTGCATGAAATTGATGTCTTAGTTTAGAGAAGAGGAGCAGGATTTTGGGGGACATAAAGTGACAAATCTGTGGTCTTGAGCCTTTATGTGAGGTAGTAGAGGTGTACACAAATGTTATTATTTTTTGCCCTGAATTACACAGGAACATTAGGGTGCTACCACGCCTAGGTAATCTCAACCTGCCAGGAAGTATCAGACTTCAGTAAAATCCAAAAGGATGAGGAGTTTCTAGACTTACAATAACCTGTTCAGGCTTACTATGCAAAAGTACTGCTTCTGGACATCTAAACTACATGTAAAACAGAATTTAAAAAAAAAAAAAAAAATAAAATCACAATATCCACTTTAATTTGCATCAGTATTATGTCTGTTGTTATATTACTACTATGAATTAAGCCTGCAAGTGTCTTATCAAAATAGTATCAAAACTCTCCTGCTATACCTCTTCACTAACTGTTTTATCCTCTTAATCTTTTTAATCTACTGTTGAATAAATAAGAGGACAAAATATCCTCTTCTGGGACAGAAGAAAGATGACATAGGTGTTACTTAACCATAACCAAGTCCCTTATACCAAATATACCAAGTAGCAAAGCTTTTAATTAATATGGTAACCAATGACCTGGCTTTACTTTGCTTTTCATTCTGCATTAACGTTTAGTATATTTAAAAGTCGGGAAGGTACTAAGCTCATTGAAGACCAGAAACTTTAATAGTTTTCAATCATAATAACATACTAGTGACTCTGTTCTTTGCAATATCATTAGACATCGCACATTTGATCAAATGGATTTATTTTGTGCATTGTTTTGTAAAGGTATTCACCTATTACAGATAGAAATAACAGTGAGCAAAATTCTCCAACATAACATTTTGTCTAGAAAATAAGCCACCTACTTGTATCTACAGTTAAATCTTCCTTCTGGCAGCTTCTCATGCAACAAGATTGGGATAATAGCTAGTTATTAGGGGCCAGTTAACAGATAACAGGTAGTTATTTAGAAACTACTGAGTAGTACACAGAAAAGTCTTTACAGTTGATGTTGCTTAATCTAAGGTTTGGTTATTATTTAATGTAAGGAATGATTAAAATTTCAGCTGTTTTCTGATGATTATAACAGATTAAACTGTTATGTTGTGGTGATCCTTTCTGTAGAAGTATATACCACTGTGGTGGGTTCACCCTGGCTGGACGCAAGGTGCCCACCAAAGCCGCTCTATCCCTGCCCTCCTTATCTCGGCAGGGGAGAGAAAATACAATGAAAGGTTCCTGGGTCGAGTTAAGGACAGGGAGAGATCACTCACCAATTACTGTCATGGGCAAAACAGACTTGACTTGGGGAAAATTAACTTAATTTATTACCAATCAAATCAGAGTAGGGTAAAGAGAAACAAAACCAAATCTTAAAACACCTTTCTCCCACCCCTCCCTTCTTCTTGGTCTCAATTTCACTCGCGATTTCCTCTCCGTCCTCCCCACTAGCAGCGCAGTGGGATGGAGAATGGGGGTTGGGGCCAGTCCATCACCCGCTGTCTCTGCTGCTCCTTCCTCCTCAGGGGAGGACTCCTCACCCTCTGCCCCTGCTCCAGCCTGGGGTCCCTCCCACGGCAGACAGCCCTCCACGGACTTCTCCAACCTGAGCCCTTCCCACAGCTGCAGTTCTTCACGCAGGGCTCCAGCGTGGGTCCCTTCCCCGGGGTGCAGCCCTTCAGGCACAGACGGCTCCAGCCTGGGTCCCCCGCGG